>NC_064859.1:7493959-7548959 GCF_024139225.1 Suncus etruscus
TCACCACCTAGGACTGCCTGCAACGGAGGGAATCCAAAACACCACTAGACTGTGAATTGGAACGGCCTGAATAGGCCTTTCTCAGAGACCCAGGGCATCAGTAGTCAGGTCTGGGAGGCCCCAGGGCAGTGATCTTTTTGAGCCCGAGAGCCCAAACTGCCACACAATGCCCGGCCCTCCCAATGGCCAGTCCAGCCTTGTTGCCAGGTGAGCTGCAAAGCAGTCAACGGCACACTCGCCTCCCGCCATGCCGCATATCTTAATTGCAGACCTTTCTGTGTGCCAGCTGCAAGGCCTTCACGTGCCACCGCTGGCACATGTGCAATAGGCTTGCCATCGAGGCTCGGTGTGGACTGGCCCCTCGTGGCCGTGCTGGGCTCTGATAAGACCGTCACTCTCCCTGCGTTCCAGGCACTCAGTTGGTCCCTGTCCCACATGCCAAGGGGCCTCTCAGGGGCAGCCCACATATGACAAGATCCCAGGCAGCCCCCAGCCCTTCATGCAAGCCAAGCACCTAGGGTTGTGAACCTAAGGACAGCATGGACATGCATGCTCCTCTACAAACAGCAGGGATGCAGGTCATCTGGGGCCGTGACAGCTAAGACAAAACTGATAAAGGAACCCAATAGACTGGCAGCCAGTCCCTCTGGCCCTGAGCCTAATAAGACACCTGGGATGCTGGTCTGCAGGGCAGGAGGGGTCTGGACACCCTGGCTTGGTGACCAGCTACCCTTCCAGGCAAGGTCTGTGGCCCAGAACTGACTGCAGCACGGGAAGAGCTAACGTTCTCTAAAGCAAGTGTCTTTTTTTTTGGGGGGGGGGGGCCACACCCTGCGGTGCTCAGGGGTTATTCCTGGCTATCTACTCAAAAGTAGCTCCTGGCATGCACGGGGGACCATATGGGACACCGTGATTCAAACCAACCACCTTAGGTCCTGGATCGGCTGCTTGCAAGACAAATGCCGCTGTGCTATCTCTCCATAAAGCAAGTGTCTTACCGTGCTGTGTTGTCACCATTGCCGACCATCAATGGGAGACATGCAAGGAAAAAAAAAAGGAATGTGAGACACTTCCCCTGGCCTCAGTGGAGCATTGCTCACTGCCCACGGCTTCAGGTATCACAAATACAGCTGTGCTAAGAGCAGCCCGAGCCTGGCACATCTTGGAGAATTCTAAGATTCTAAGCACATTCTAACATTCTTTTTTTTTTTTATTTTTTTTTTTTTTTTATGGTTTTTGGGTCACACCCGGCGGTGCTCAGGGGTTACTTCTGGCTGTCTGCTCAGAAATAGCTCCTGGCAGGCACAGGGGACCATATGGGACACCGGGATTCGAACCAACCACCTGGATCGGCTGCTTGCAAGGCAAACGCCGCTGTGCTATCTCTCCGGACCCGTCTAACATTCTAACATTCTAAGCACAGTCAGTCAGCTCTGACCGCAAGACATATTCAGTCCTAACAGCGGAATGTCCACTATGATAGAGGCCAGAGAGGTGCCACAGGTTGACTGGACACTGCCAGAAGCCAATTCCACGAATATGTGTCCCTCTACGTCAGAGGTGGCAAACAAGTTCGACACAAAGAGCCAAAAATTTAAACTGTGAGAGTCAGAGAGCCACACCACGCAGTGACCTGCCAAAACAAACACTCACACAAAAGCATCTGATTTTAACAATAATCTATTAAACACATATTGCATTTTGCCATTTTGAGTGAGGGTCAAAATCCTGCAGTGATGGTGAGGGTGTGCTGCGTCCTCCACACTAGGAACTAAGGGCAAGATGTGACCCAACATGTGACCCACGGGTCCCCCACTCGCTGGCCCGTGCAGTTGTTTCCGAGGGATGGGAGACGAGAGGACACAGCCTGGGGGGCAGGACTGCGCGCTCAGAGATCTCTCCTCAGAAGCAGCAGAAAAAAATCCAAACGTGGCAAAGAGCCACAGTATGTAAAATAATGATAAGTGGCAAAGAGCTGCATTCATTTTGGCCGGGAGCCACATGTTCGCCACCCCTGCTCTACGTGAACGCAAACAGAAGGTCACCCGCTAGTGCATTTATTTCTTCCGATATAACCTGAACATTTTCTGTCTCTTTCTTTTCCGGACCAGCGTCCAAAAACTTTGAGAATGTGCTCAAGACATGCACGGCTCCTCCCCAGACATTACAGTTGGGAAGAGGGCTGATCTCTGCCATTCACCACACTAAGCCAATGTCCTGTGAGAAAACAGTCACAAATTAATCTATCCGTCCAAATGAACAAGATATTATTTGGAGCCAATAATATGGAACAGTAAGAAAATGCCCTTGGTTCTTTCTTTAGCATGCTGCCTACTTTATGCTTCCTGGCATGCAGTGGAGGACTATTTTTAAACCATAAGGTGATACAGGTCTTTCTTGGGATGAGTCAGAAAGAAGCGAGATTTGCTGCCAAGGACAATGGGGATGGTGGGCACAGTGGGCACTGCAAGGACGATGGGGACTGTGAGCACAGTGGGAACTGCAAAGACAATGGGCACTGCGGAGGATGATGGTGAGAGTGAGCGCAGTTGTCTGTCCTGCCACCCAGAATCTGACATGGAGACTGCCAGGCTATCCCCACTTCGCTGCCGCCCTCTCTGGTGCGGGGGCGACTCGGCTCCCTGATAAGTGATAATGTGGCATGTACACTTGGTGGGCAGCCTGTCAGGCTGCTGGACACTAAGGTGGGATGACCAGGGAGTTCCGCTGCCAGAACCCCCAAAGCCCAGCAGTTCTTGTAGTTCCTGCCTGCCCTCCCACCCCTGCTTCTGAGGAACCAGGAGCTCTCTGTTAAGAAACCCCCTGTAACCTGCAGGAAATCAATAGACTCCTGGGGAGTGGCGGAGAGTGAAGGACTAAAGGGGAAGGGGGCCTGGTTTCGGGTGCCAAGAGCCCTAAAGACAGTCTTGGCAGTTGGAGCCCTGGGAGACTGTGCAGGGCGCTTGCTTTGTACGCAGCTAACTCTGACGGATCCCGAGTTCCATCGGGAGTGACCCAGGATAGGATAGGACCCAGCCCCCAAACTCAAAACCAAACCAAATCCTGCCTATTTGTGGGGGTGCAGAAGCAGAGCCCAGCACACACGGCCACCCGTCCAGGTACGCAAGACCCATGAAAGCCGGCCCGGGGTCAGGGTGGAGGGAACTTCCTCTGGGAGACTGTGGAGAGAGGGTCCCTGTGGATGGGGTTGAGCAAGAAGAGGAAGCGAAGGCCCAGGAAGAGCCTGTCAGCGAGAAGGGCTCCGTCCACGTCCGCCAGGCCCTGGGAAGCGCCTGACCTTCCGGCGCGCGTCTGGGATCTGAGGACTTGGCCTCGCTCCCCCCAAGTCCGTCGAGGGCGGCGTCTCATCGCCACCAAGTGCGCCGCAGCCAGACCAAACCGTGCGGCGGGGGCCAGTGGTCGGCAGAAGCACCGCGGCCGCCTCGGGGACCTCGGCAAACGCCGACGGGCTCGGCTCTGCCACCAGTCCCGGAGCGGCCGCTCCGACTGCAGGGCTGCGGTGGGTCCGGTCTCCGGGCGACGCGACCCGGCCCGGCCCGGCGTGTCCGTCCCCGCCTCCCGCCCCGCGGGGACAGACTCGGCCCGCGGCCCTGCGGGGGAACGAGCCCCGGCCCCGCGCGCCCCGCGCCCCCGCCGCCTCCTCCGCAGCACCGCGACCCAGGCCCGCCGACCCCGCGGCCCCGCCACCTCATGAGGTAGTCGCGGAAGTCCTTGCTGCGCAGGTAGTCCAGCGCCTTCCGCGCCGCGGCGCCCGCCATGGCCGAAACCTCCGCAAGGCCGCGCCGACGCAGCGAGCCCGGACGGACGCCCGAGCGAGCGAGCGAGCGAGCGAGCGGGCGGGCGGGCGGGCTGCCGTCGCCGCCGCCTCACGACACAACAGAACGACGTGCCGCCCACCTTACGGCCGCCGCTCTCGGCCAGTGGGAGGCCGCGGGACCTCGAGCGGCGACGCCGATTGGCCGGCGCGCGCCGCGCCCCCGTCCCCGCCCGCTGCCGTAAAGCGCGCCCGCCGCCCGCCGCCCGGCCGGGATTGGCCGCCGGTTGCTAGGCGCCCGCGCCGCCGCCGCCCGGAAGCGACTACCGCTCCCCGCTCGCTGCTGTGTGGCCCGGCCCGGCCCGGCCGGCGGGCCGCAAGGGCACCTTGAAGGGCCCGGCCCGCGCGGCGACGTCTGACCCCGGCGCTCATCGGTGTCGCCGAGGGCCGGCCGCGCGTCTTAGCGTGCGAGGCAAACGCCCTGCCGCTGTGCCGTCTCTCCCTGAATGGAAGTTCTGAAGCTTGGAAGCAGGCCCAAGCCCGGACTCTACTCACACTCGGCCGTTTCCTTCCCGGGCCGTCCCTGACCTCCTGGGCCCTCGGCCTGGCCTCCGCCCACGTGTTCCCAGGGCGGGAGCCTCTGTCCCGCACTGTCAGCATGAGGAGCGATGCAGGCCTGGACACTGGGCTCCCAGAGCCATCGAAAGAAGAAAGGACAGTGTGACTTTGTGCTAGAAACGTGAGGCAGGGAGGGCAGGCACAGACCTGGGGCAGGCCCACATACGCCTTGGACCCCATCCGAGGTCCAGTCGCTTCATGCAGGAGAATAGGGTTTATTGCATGCTGGAAGATACCTGTCCCCATCCTCCCTGCATGGTTAAGATTTCATTAAAATGAGGGGCCGGAGAGATAGTATGGAGCAGGTGTCCTCAAACTTTTTTTTTTTTTTTTTTTGGTTTTTGGGCCACACCCGGCGGTGCTCAGGGGTTACTCCTGGCTGTCTGCTCAGAAATAGCTCCTGGCAGGCACGGGGGTCCTCACACTTTTTAAACAGGGGACCAGTTCACTGTCCCTCAGACCATTGGAGGGTCTGACTATAGTAAAAACAAAACTTATGAACGAATTCTTATGCACACTGCATATATCTTATTTTGCAATGAAGAAACAAAACAGATACAAATACAATATGTATGGAGGATGGACGTTTGCCTTTCATGCAGACGGACGTGGTTCGAATCCCGGCATCCCTTTGGTGCCCCCGAGCCTGCCAGCAGCGATTTAGCCAGGAGGAACCCCTGAGCCCTGCCGGGTGTGACCCAAAAGCAAAAACAAACGAAAAAAAAAGAAAAAAAGATTTCATTGAAATGAAACATTTGTCTTGACAGCAAGGCTAGGACTGTCCCACCTAGCTCTGACCCCACCCCACCCCCACCAGGTCACTGTCACTGACTGCAGAGCTGGAGGAGGAAGCCAGCACTGCCCAGACACCCGCTGTGGCCCCAGTCTCCCAGCCAAGGTCTTTAGGAGGTCCCTGATACTCTTGTTCACTGTTTGCTTAATGCCCTGAAAGGGGACAGACATAAGGGGACAGTCAGGCCAGGACATGCGTGGAACACTGCGAATAACAGAGTTGTGTAGACAAATGTCTGTGTAGCTATTTTGCAATCCCTGGTACAACTTGTAACTAGAAGCTCCTCCCAGAAGCACCTCCAGACTCCAGCAATGGGTGGAACCAGGGCCCAGCCTGTGGCCTCTCCATCTCCATGCCAGGGACACTGAAGAACCCTGGCCCCCCAGTAGAGCTTTGATCTCTATCACTTGTCATCTCTAAGAGAGAGAGAGAGAGAGAAAAAGAGATAGAGATACCCAGCTGTGCTCAGAGATTATTTCTGTCTCTGAACTTGGGAATTGTGGGGCTCTGGGGACTATATGGGGTGCCAGGGATTAAAGCTGGGTTGGCCATTGCAAGGCCTACCTGCTGTTGTCTTTCTTTTTTTTTTTTTTTTTTTTTTTTTTGGTTTTTGGGTCACACCCGGCGGTGCTCAGGGGTCACTCCTGGCTGTCTGCTCAGAAATAGCTCCTGGCAGGCACGGGGGACCATAAGGGACACCGGGATTCAAGCCAACCACCTTTGGTCCTGGATCGTCTGCTTGCAAGGCAAACGCCGCTGTGCTATCTCTCCGGGCCCGCTGTTGTCTTTCTGACCCTGAAAGAGATTTACCTCTTGAGGGGCCTCTGGCAAAGACCCACAACGTCCTGACAGACTGATTAGAACTGTACGTGGTAAAATATGAGAAGAAATATTTTAGGCAGGGGACCAGAGCACAGTGGGGAGGGAGTTTGCCTTGCATGCAGCTGGCCTGGATTAAATTACTGGCATCCCATATGGTCACCCAGCCTACCAGAAGTCAATTCTGAGGGTAGAGCCAGTAATAACACTGGGCACCACTAGGTGTAGCCTTCCTACCCCCACTCCCAAATAAATATTCTAGGCAGGAGGAAATGTGATTCAAGAGATAAGGAGTTGCTGTTCTTTTAGGGGATGGGTCCAGCCAGGCTGGGGGCTTCTGGATGTTGTGCATAGGTGAGCCCCCACAGCCCCGCCTGGTTGCTGAGCACACTCCGGCCTGGCTCTGCAGATCTGTGTGCTATAGGACGCCTGCCTGCTCTCCCTTCGTTGAAGTCAGCCCTTGGACCAGAGGGTCCTAGGAATGCTGATACTTGGAGGGTGGTGAGTACCAGAGGGACCTTTTCTCTTTATTAATGACTGAGAAGCTTGTGACCCTCATGATCTGTCCCACAGACCTGAGCTGGCACTCGTATGCTCATGTCACGGGGAACAGATGCCTGGAGATGGAGCACAATTCCCCGGGGCAGGCAGCAGTGGGAGTTGACCAAAGGATGGGCTGTTGGATCCTGGAGGGGGACGAGAAGAAGGCAGTGACAGTGTGACCCACATGCTGCTTCCTCTGTGCATCTGCAGGCTCTTTTTGGGGAAACTTACCAGGAAAAAAATCAAAACAAAAATGTATTTGACACAAGACCTTCTCCGCCCCTTGGCTAGGCAGGGGCTGTGTAAGTTACATTTGGGGTGGCCACACAGGTTAGCATTTCATTTTCACCTGATCCACAGTCATCAAAAGTACATTCATGTCACAGGGTTCCTAGAAGCACCAACAAATTTTCCCAAGTGGACAGCGTCCCACACTGGAAATCATTTTTCTTTATCAATTGTATTCTCACTGGAAGGAAAAAAACTTTTTTTTTTTTTTTGTGGCAGTTTGTGATTTTATTAAGAAACAGGCGTGGGGTGAGTGGTGAGCACAGGGCTAGGCCTCCTGCTGCTGGATGAAGGGGTTGGGGATGGCCTCCATGCCGTCCTGCGGGCAGATGAGCACCACTGATGTTCCGAGGCACACCACCAGCCCCAGTTGCCGAGTGTCCTCTGTCAGCTTGTACTAGTCATCAGGGTCTCTCATGTACTCAATGGTTCCATCCAGCACGAGGTTGAGGAGTGGGTCGAATCCCTTCAGAATTCCACTGGCTTCGCGGCCCCCCTGAAACTTCACCCGGATGGTCTTGTCGATGTACTTGGACAGGTCCAAGATACTCGCCTTCTTCTTCTTCTCTTTGTCCACCATCTTGCAGCGCTCGGGAAAAAAAACTTCTTTTTTTTTTTGGTTTTTGGGCCACACCCGGTAACGCTCAGGGGTTACTCCTGGCTATGCGCTCAGAAGTTGCTCCTGGCTTGGGGGACCATATGGGACGCCAGGGGATGGAACTGTGGTCCGTCCAAGGCTAGCGCAGTTAAGGCAGGCACCTTACCTCTTGCGCCACCGCCCGGCCCCGGGAAAAAACTTCTTTAAAACAGTTATTTTTAAAGATAATTTCCTTTTTGGAATTGTATCACTAGGGTTAAGTATATTCACCTACTTTTGAGCGACCCAGTTGTGCTGATTTTGCGTTCAAAGGTCAGGCTGCAGGGATCAGAGAGGCCCCTTGGATTTCTGCAGCAGCTTTGCAGTAAAGGGACATTCTGCTATTTGCCCAGGCAAAAAAAACCCACAGGCCAGGATTATAGATCAGTGTTCCAAAAGGACACATTAGCTCTGTCCAGGAAAGGGAAGACTTGAAACTGAAATGTTGGTTCATGGAGGGGGCTGGGGTGGCATATGAAGGCCATGAGGCTGGCAAACATTCTTTTGTTTTCATAAACTCTGACCTAGATGAACACATCTTAGAACACGGATCCCCTGTCCTCCGCCCTGCACTTCCTTCCTTCCCGTGTTCCAAGAGTCCCTGAAACACACTGGAAGGTTCACTCAATGGGACAGTCAGTCCATCCCAACAGCTGACGGATGACGGACAGCTGACGCTTGCCCCATGTTTCCTCCCAGGCCTCAGTCTATTGACTGCAAGATGCCAACATGGGGCACCCAGACCCCCGCATGGCCAGGAAGGAGCTTGGTCATCTGTATGGAGAAAGCCTTGATGTTTTGGGGGACTGGAGGGCCCCTCACCTGACACATGTGCCCAGGGTGCTGGAGCCCCTCTGAACCTGAGCCCACAGCCTCCACATGTGCAAGATAGGACACTCGCTCCTAGGGTGAGGACAGGCCCACTAGGGCATGCGGGACACGGGGGCCTGCTTCCAGTGGCCCTCACCTCACCACCCCACATCTCAGGGTCAGAGAGCCAGGTGTGACATCTGGTGTGTGGATGAGCCAGAGAGCTAAGGGTGCTGTGCTCATTTTCGGGGTGAGAAATGGGTAAGGATGTAGGCACTGGCTCTCCTGGCCTTGGAGAGGACATGGGCACAGCTCACTCAGCCCTGTAAGGGGTCTGGAAGGTGGTTGCCATCAGTGGAGCTGGTTGTCTCTGCCTGGGACTAGGGTGCAAATGGGGGGTCAGGGGGTCGGCGCTACTCCCTCTGGCACTGGGCTCAATTTGGGCAGCTGGAAGTAGCAAGGGATGCTGCCAGCCAAGCTACCCTCCAGCCCAGCCCACCTAGCCTACTGGGTTGGGAGTGACTCAGTTGGACAATGCCAGGTCCAGGCTTGGGCCTCTACCCCACATGTGTGTGTGTGTGTGTGTGTGTGTGTGCATGTGCACGTATCACAGACAGTGCCCAGAGTGCTGCTAACTCTTTCCTGCTGGATGTTGGACCCACGGCCAGAAAGGTGGACAGACCGTTGGGAGGAACGGGAACCTGGGGGAGGGCCTGACTGGGGGGTGTTGGTCACATGTCACCTTTATGGACACATATATACTTAACACACACCACACGCATGTACACAGGCCATGTAATGTACACACATGGGCATGACCATGTAAATGGTACTCCCTGAGACACACCACACGTGTACACACATACACCTGTTCAAACATGCTCACACACTAGTGCACACACAAGTGCCCACACACCTTCTCGTGTGTCTAGTGGTACCTGTGCTCTCAGTGGCTGGGATAGTGGGGTCTGGGGGTGCTCTTGTAAGTCAATGCAAGTTCTTGAGTCTTGCTGAGCAGAAAGATGTTACTCAGTTACTCATCATAAAATCCTTGTTTATTCCAAAACCCAGTGAGAAAGTCAGAGCGCGTAATAAATATCTGTATAGCAACTGCAGTGCCGAGCAGGCTGGGGAGCAGTGGGCAGCAGCGTGGGTGCTCAGGGCTCAGGGCCAGCATGATGAGGGCGCCTGCAGAGTCCTGGGCACTGCTCCTGGCTTCTCCCATTTACATGGCACCAGAGAGCAAGACAGCCACGTGGGCGACGGGGTGCATGCGCAGGGTGAGAGGTGTGTGGCTGGAGACACCACGTTGTGGGCAATACTGGCCAGGTGTGTGTGTGGACGGGCCACGGAGGAGGCTGGAACCCTGGACAAGTAAAGATGCCTCACTCTCGCATCTTCACATGCCCTCCAGCATATCCCCAAAATGAAGCCCCTGGGGCAGCCACTCCAGGGCGTTTATGCAGTCTGGGCCCTTCTAGAAGGTGGCCAGGGCACCCCCAGAGCCTAAGCATGAGGCTGGCTGCACCTCACAGATGGTCTTGTGCTGGCCGGGCTGGAGGTATCTCAGGAATTAGGGTCTGCCTGGCTCGGTGGGGGTCCCAAGTGGAGGCTCATGAAGCGATGCTCCGATGCTCCGAGTGTGTGATGCTTCTGTTCAGCTAAGGTGAGAAGTGGGCCCAGATGGCACAGCAGGGGCATCCCAGTTTCTGGGACCCCAGTCCCCCTTGGTGGACCTGAAACTGTGCTGCAGTGCAGACAAGGCAGCTTTGGGAAATAAGTTTCCTGTTGCAAAAATGCAGAAAGGCTACTTCGAGCTCCAAGGGAAGGTGCCAGGGGTCAGAGGGTAGGGTGAAGAGCGCTCCACGGTCAGGAGTCCCCAGAATGGTCAAAGCTTGGGAGAGCCATGTAGTGTTAAGGTTCCAGAGCAGGGAGACTTTGCTACAGGGTTCTTTTGTGAGCATGGCACTTTGGGGTACACAAAGGGTGGGAGAGGAAATGGACTTGGGACCCAGCTGGGAATGGCAGGGCCCTGTGGCCCCTCGGAACCAGACAGGACCAGGTCGCTGAGCTGGATGGAGGCCTCATTCTGGAGACTCGGTGGAGAACAGGAGACTGAGCTAGCTCTGGGCCTGTCACCTGCCCCCATACACGACTCAGCACCAAACAGCAGCACTCCACGAACACACGACACATGACACACAATACGGCTTCCACAAGGGGTCATGACTGCTGCCCCCGACCCCATCTTCAGAGATCCCATACGGATGGCTTGGGGTACAGCATAGGCTTCCCAGCAGCCAGAACATGTGGAGTTCCAAGAGTCCACAGCAGTCTCTGTGCACGTGTCTACCGGAGCTCCACTCTCCACCCTGGCACCCACAGCTGGTGCCTCTCAAGCCTGGCTGAAGCGAGGGGTCGGGGCTCTTTGGATCAGCTCAGGCCCGTGAAACCACAGCCAAGGTTCTCCCCGACCCTGGACATCTGAGGCCTCTGCATATCCAGGTGGAACATGGTGCAGGTCCGCGGTGCGGGGAGGTGAGAAAGTGCCAGAGAGGCAGCTCAGCTGGGTCCTGTTGTGGTCCAGGGCAACTCAGGGATGGCTACAGGCGTGTGGACGTGAGCGTCTTCATGCCACGGCGCCGGGCCAGGCTGGAGGCAAGCACTGGCTCCAGCCGAGGCACCTGGGGGCTTCTGTGCAGGGCTAGGTAGGTGGCAGCCACAGCTCCCTGTAGGGCAGATGGGCAGGTGAGCAAGCAGTCTAGGCCTAGTCTTGGTTTCCCCAGGAGTCACTGGCAGTGAGGGTGGTACTGCCCCAGCACAGCCTGTGAATGGGGCACACACCCTACGGCACTGAGCCACAGTGCTGAGTGCCAGCAGTGGGGCTGAGGCTGTGGGGGGAGGACTGGAGAATGTCCTGTCTCCTCTGTCACAAAGCCAGAGATCCCAAAGGCTCCCCCCTTGTCTCCATCAAGGCATCACTTACAGCTTCCAGGTTGCGGTAGGTGCTGAGGAGATGCATGTGCGTGCGTGCGTGCGTGCGTGTGCCCCGTGCACTCTGTTCCCTATGCCCCCATACCTTGACCAGATTCACGTCCTGCCTGCTGAGCTGACTCTGGGGCAGGTGCTCCCCGTCCACCACCCAGGGGTGCTGGAGAACCTGCAGGGCCGTCAGACGCTGCTGTGGGTCCACGTGCAACATCTTGGACACGACATCCTGGGGAGGAGGGATGAGTCACATGGGGGCCCCACTTCTCTCTTGCCATGCCACCCTAAGGTGGCTCTGCACTCCCCACATGACAACCCAGACTCAGTCCTGTCCCGGCTCACTGTGGGACATGGAGCCTGCCCAGCCTCTGCCTGTGTGCCCACAGGGACTTTTACCCACACCTAGCTCACAGGACTCCTGCCTACTGCAAGGCTGGAACCTCACTGGATCCCACAATAGAAACTTCCTAGGTGTCCCAAGGATGCACTCCTTGCCAAACCTCGGGCTGGGACCCTTTTCTGTATGGCACCCACAAATACGTTTAACCACACACATACATCTCCTGGCCCTCAGGGGTGGCCTTGAGGACGTGGGGGTGAACTCCACAGCTGTGGAGCCTGTGGAGTGACAGAGGAAGGGAGGGAGGCAGCCAGGTTCAAGAGTACACAGGGGGGGGCGACCTAGACAACCATCACTGGAGAAGCCCCTGCCATCCATCCCCATGGGAACAACCCTGGGTGAGTTCCAGGATCCTGAGGAGCCTGGAGCAGAGACATCAGAGACAGAAACCAACTGAGGCTTTGAGCTGGGTGTGGATGAGGAGCGAGCAGGGCCCACAGGTGCGCAGGTCACACCCACACCCCTCAGCCCACTCACCTCTCAGCCTACTCATCATGTGGACTGAGCTAAGGGAGCAGAGCAGAGGGGAGGTCCTTTCAAGAAAATCAGGCTTTGTTGGCACCTTCACTGTGATCTGTGCTCTCACTCCATTGTGACTTGTAACTTCTATTCTCACCTCCTCCATGACCTATGACCCTACCTTCACCTCTTCTATAACTGTGACTTCTACCTTCACTTCCTCCATGACCTGTGACCTCTACCCTCACTTCCTCCATGACCTGTGATCTCTACCCTTACCTCCTCCATGACCTGTGACCTCTGCCCTCCCCTCCATTGCTTGCATAGAAGATCTCCTTCACCATCACCTCCACTGCTGACAGAGGGAGTCACCCAGAGGCACAGTTGTAAATCTAGGGGCTGGTTGACAGTGCCCCAGGGAATCCATCGCTCACTCTTCTGAGAACTTTCTTTTCCAAGGAGGGGACTTGAGCCCCATCAGAGAAGGCCAAATCTGCCCCTGGAGCAAGATGAACAGAAGCTCTGAACCACCCCAAGCTCCATACGAGCCTTCCTGAAGGACTTTTGCAGCAGAACTATGTGGCCAGGCCCAGACAGGGGAGGGAACCAAAGGAGAGGGACGCCATCCTGAAACAGCATTCGGATCGAGACAGTTCTGACCAGTGGGACCCACAGTAGCAAATGGCCAGGAAGAGACTGCTGGGGGCAAAGGGGTGGCCACGAGCAGAGCCAGCAGGGACAGATGGAAGCCCCACCCTCTTCCAGCAGTAACATGGGGAGACTGGAGAGGGACAGGTGCACCTGACAAGGCCCTCGGGGCTTGGTGGGTGGAAAGAATCACCCAGGCCAGCAGCCACCCAGCCAGCTCTCCCCATTGAAAGCATAGCACATTTTTATTTAACTATCATTTTTGCAAGATTACGTGTACTTTGTAGCCAAGAGACTGAAGCCCACCCGAAGCACCATCCTGACCCTGCCTATCCTGAGATGCAGGGCTCACCTTGGCCGAGTCAGAGATGGAGTCCCAGTTCCCACCCGACAGTGCATACTGGCCACCGCTGATCCGAGCCAGGATCTCCTCAGGTGTATCATCAGGGCCATTGGCAAAAGGTGTGAACCTGGGGTGAGAGGACAGTGGTAACTGCTGATCAGCCCAGCAGCTCCTCCTCAGCTGGTCCCATGCAAGAGTGCTGGAGACAGGCTCCTTCCCTTTGAGTCAGCACCACTGAGAGCAAGGCATGGGGTGGGGGACTTGATTACCTTCCTAGCCATGATGAGTCCAGGGAACTGCACTGGGGGACCAAGGCCAAAGGATGGGGTGAAGGAGGTGCTGCATCTATTGCTCCCCTGGTGCTTGGATGAACTGGATTGTTTCGGTTTTGGTATGGGTATGCTCAAGGTTAACTCCTGGCTCTGAGCTCAGGCTCACTCCTAGCTATGTGCTCAGGACTCTCTTCTGGCTTTGTGCTCAGAGCTCATTCCTCACAGCTTTCCAGGACCCCTTAGATGTGCCGGGATTGACTCCAGGTTGGCTGTGTGCAAAGCCAGTGTTTCCCCCTGGACTTTCTCTCTGGCACCAAATCAACTGTTGAGCCTCTGGTGCTGGGGGTTAACTGAGCACATGGCTGGAGCCTGAACAATGATTCCAGGAATCCCTGTAGCACACAAGGAGACTGAGTGATCAGTCCCCCTGAACAGACCTGGAGGCACAGCCCTCGATGTACCCCATGTGGGAGTAACCAGTTTTCATTCTATTCAGAATAATTCTTCTTTGCTGGCGCTTGTCACTCATGTACTCGAAGTACCTCTGGATTGGTCCCTTACCCAGCCTGTTCTCCACCCTACAAAGTAATCTTTCTCTTCCTACAGAACTCAGATCTCAGGGAGAAACTGCTTTCGGTTTCCTTTCCACAGCTGGTCAATCTGCTTGGCAGTAGTGAGAAGGCTTCTGGAGCCTTCTGGAGCTCTTTTCGTCCCTTCAATCTGTGTGGATTATTTTCTGGGTCGGCATTTCCTTCGGTCCCTAATCCCTTGGAATTGGGGCATGCCGCTTCACCTCCACAGCACAAATGCTGTCTGATGCCAGTCCCTAAAAAGAATAGGGGCTCATGTGCCTGTTTTGGGGTAAGGTTTATCTGTCCTACTGTGGATGCCTCCTGTGCCCTGGAAAGTGGGGGTCACTCTTATTGTTCCTTGAAGGCTTCAGTCCCCTTTGTGAGGGAGTGAGTTTATAGAATGACATGAGGCCTCTTTTCTTCTTGATTTCCTGCTCAGACCAGTGCAGGGGAAGGCCTCTGCTCCTTGGAAACTCAGGGCCAGGCTGTGAGGGCACAGGACACAGCCCCAATCTCTTCCAGTGATCCATGTTGGCAGTGCAATCACCTGTCCACTTTGCCATCCTGGGCAAGAATGTGGCATATGTGTTCATGTGTCATGTATGTGTGAGTGTGTATACATGTGTGTACACATGTATATGGCTTACCCCGCCAGCATGGTGTACAGCAGGATCCCCAGGCTCCAGATGTCACATGCTGCGTCATAGCCTTGCCGCTTAAGAACCTGTGAGGGGCAGGACAGCTCAGGCTCAAACCTGAGTTTGAACCCCTTGTGGGCAGCTCAGGGGCTGAGGGGTGGACAGGTTAGTCTGCAGGGAGATGGGAACTGCAGTGACCTGGTGAAGGTGGCCCCCAAAAAGGAAGGGGCTTTCATGTTCGAAGGAAACACATCTGACCCAGGGCTCACCGCCCCCTCACATGTGAGAACACACCTACAACTCTGTCCCCAGAGCTGAGCCCCTGGACCATGGCAGCCAAACTGTCTCTGTACTCTGACGGGCTAGGGAGTGACATCTGTTCAGGCCCGCATCTCACAGGTTTCAACCATGAACCTGGAGTGACTGAGGAGCTGAGAGCCTAGTGCCACTGGAACCTCCTGTTTTATGTATGTATGTATGTATGTATGTATGTATGTATGTATGTATGTATTTATGTTTCTGGGTCACATCTGGTGGTGCTCAGAGTTTCCTGGCTCTGCACTCAGGAATCACTCGTGTAGGTTTGGGGACCATATGGGATGCCGGAGATTGAACCCAGGTCAACTGCAATGCAGGGCAAAAGATGTTCCTGCTGTGCTCTGGCCTCAACTCCTGGTTTTGTGACCCAAGTGCCTGGGTGGGCCTGCAATACCCCACTGGGACCACTGACTTTCTGACCGAACTGCTGTGACCACATGCACCAAGAGGAAAGAAATGGGCCTTGCCAAAAAGATCCGGCACTTGCACTGCCAGGTTGAAGCCCAATAACACCAGACTGCCTGGTGATGGCACATGGGGCTTAGCCACTTTTGAGGGGCTGCAGGAACTGCCAAGCCTGGATCGAGATGCAGTCTGCATAGGGGCCAACAGACCCCCTGCAGGCTGTAAGACTACCCAGATTTGCATGATCCAGAGCCACTCCCTGCACAGTGTCACCAGCCTCTCCCACCCCAGACCAACCCAGCCTCCTCCATCCCTCCTATGCATCCTGCTGGGCTCTACATGGCCCAGGGCATCTCTCTTCATGGACAGGGTGAGAGTGTGTGTCACCTGGACCCTCCCATGTGATCCTGACTCTGTTCTGCTACACACACACACACACACACACACACACACACACACACACACACTGATGCCGTGGAGCCACTACCGTCAGGCTGGGATTAATTCATCGACAAGCCCCTCCCTGTCCATTCATACACCCCAGGAGGACTGGTTGGCACTGGGGTCTCACCTCGGGTGCCCACGAAGTTGGCCGTTGTAAGCAGGGCGTCATGAGCAGCCCATTCTAGCCCGCAGCCTGCTCTTGGCAAACCCGAAGTCACAGATGCGGATGGACTCAGGGTTCCCAGACTCATCCACATACAGAATGTTACTTGGCTTCAGGTCTCGATGGACCACCTGATGGAGTGGGGTCATAGCGAGCAGGGGCGGGGGTTAAGGCAAGCACAGTTGGGGGTCATAGTGTGGGTGCTGAGACTGAGCTGGGGGAAGATGGCGCTTCCCCATCCAGGCCAAGCTGGGTCGCTGGGTCATGCTGCTTTTGCCTCCTGTCCCCAATCATATTGACCTCACAAACCTATGAACTCTGTTGAAGCCCCAGATGGTGAGTGAGTGAATGAATGAGTGACTGAATGGATGGGTGGATGGATGAATGGGCTGCTTGGCACCACCTACACAGGTCCACTAGGGGTTGTGGTTTGTGTTCTGCGTTTCTAGACATGCCTATGCCCAGGCAACTGTTTCTCCTGAGTTTGTATCTGACAGCTACACTAACCCTGCAGCATGAACGGGGACAACAGTACCTCAGCAAACCCAGCCCCCACTCCAGGGTGATGCCCAGCGCCGTACTGACCCCTTGGGAGTGCAAGTATGTCCATGGTCCTCGCGCGATGGTGCAGAGCACAGCGCTGGCCTCCCGCTCCTGAGAAGCAGCGCTGCTGCAGGATACGGTCCAGCAGCTCCCCACCACGCATCAGCTCTGTCACCAGGTACACTTGCTTGCCATCGTCGTAGACCTAGGTGAGAGGGACTGCTCAGGATCCTGCCAGATGCTAATCACGAAGGTTGGTGGTCCACAGTGGGGGGGCGGTCCCTGAAAAGGTCTCCATCCCGCAGTCTGATCTGCTCAGCCATGAGAGGTGAGTACCAGGTGGTGATAGAGGGGAGCACTGTAGCCAGCTCCTTTAGAGCCATCATTCCCACAGCCAGCTGGGTCCCGACCAGGAGAACACAAGCCCTGCCTGAGTACCCTTCTGTTAGCAGTGACAGGGCACGTTTTTCACAACCCAACCTTAGCACACCTGGCTGTTCTGGGTCTAAGGACCCTGGGCCGAGTGTGGGCAGATGGAAGAGTTAGGCCAACGGGCCAGGGGCATGTGTGGGAATCAAGCCTAATCCCCTACCCTGGGATCTGGTGTCACCAACTCCCGCCCCTACCCTAAAGTGTTCCAGATCTCCCAGAACTTATGAGTACGAGTCCTGGCATTAGTCCCTTTCAGGGGAGCAGTGGTTGTTGGAGCACCCCCCCCGGGTTGCTCAGGACTGATTCTTTGGCTGTGTGTTCAGGGATCACTCCTGGCAGTACTCGGGGTACACTATACAATGCCAAGCTTCAACTGGAGTTACTGCGTGCAGCAACTTGTGCCTTAAGACCTTTCCTGCCTCTTTGTGGGTACTATTACAGTGGTCTGGGGTTCGCACATTAGGGTAAGTTTGAAGTGGCCTGTTTTCTGCTGCTGTCTCACAGCTCAGGAGTCAGGGGAGAGTGAAGGCTTAAGCCAAATGCACTGAGGGACTTGTTGCTCTCAATATTTCCCAGGGCCCTAGACTGAGGGTTCCCCATGAAATCTGGAAAGGGTTGTGCCACCAATGGTACCCCCGCCCAACAATGGGTACCAGTGGTGCCCTGGACTTCATTGTCCATCCAGCTGCTGACCCTCTAGCCAGCGTGACTGCCCATTACCCTTCATTCAGGGAAAGGACCCCAATCTGCTCAGTGTGACCACTGGGGTCTTTAACAGGACTCCCACTTGTAGCATCCCCCACCTTCTGTCTGGTCATGGATAACCCCAGCAAGGGAGTTGGCAGGGGGCATAGCCAGAGGAAGGGTGTCTGGCTGGGGTGTGATGGGGAGGGTGGGGGCTGTTCTGGGTACAGGGGATGGGCCAAGGGCATGGTACTGGCAACCCATCAGACCCGACCAGGGGCCTGTACAGCTGCAAAGTCCACTTACATCTTTGAGGGTGATGATGTTGGGGTGCTGGCCGTACCTCAGCAGAATCTCAATCTCTTCCGAGGGGTCTCTCTTGCTCTTGTCAATGATCTGGAAACACACAGAGCAGTTCTTGTGGGGTGGTTTCCCTGACCCCCCCCCCCCAAGTTCCCCTCCATCCAGATGAGCTATAAATGCCCTCAAGGTCGAAGCCAGATCCACAAGGTCACAACCAGTCCCGCCCAGTGGCAGCCCCGTTTAAAGTGGGAGAAGGTCCCCCAATTCCAAACTAGCCTATAAAGCTCTGGTAGAGAAGCAGAGGACTGGCTCTCCAACCAACAAAACAGCAGAGGGAATCAAGAGCATACTCTGGGCATGTGGATAGTGAATCTCTGAGAAAGAGGCCACAGAAGCAAGGGCAACCAAGGTACATGTGGGAAGAGCTGATCACTGGCATGCAAACGTGTGGCTGCAGACAGACCATTCTAACACCAGGCATGGAAGTCAAGTCAAAGTGATTAACGAGCGGGGCCAGAGAGATAGCATGAAGGTAAGGCATTTGCCTTGCATGCAGAAGGTCTGTAGTTCGAATCCCGGCATCTCAAATGGTCCCTGAGCCTGCCAGGAGCGATTTCTGAGCATAGAGCCAGGAGTAATCCCTGAGCGCTGCCAGGTGTGATCCAAAATCCAAAAAAAAAAAAAAAAAAAAAAGTGACTAAGGAGCCTGCTGCAGACCTGAATCTATACGGTACATCTAGGTGAACATGGTACAACACAGGGTGTCCACACACTGTCCACGTCACACTGACATGAAGAGTCCCAGCCATTGTCCATGATGACCAGGTGACGTCCCATGCACTGTTTGCAGTCACTGTCCCAGAAAGCACCCCCCCATCCACCTCCCCCCCCCACATTGCCTGCGTGTGGGGGGATCTAGTCTACACACAGCCTCCTTTCCCATAGGAAGAAGACGGGTCCCTGCGCCCTCTAGAGGGTTTTCTCCCCCTTTTGTGGGCTGAGCTGGGACCTGACAGTGCAGGGCAGGTGCCCCCTGGTGGATGGGACTACAGTGCTCCAGCAAGGCTGCTGGCCCTACCAATATGGCGAAGAGCAGGCCCAGCGCCACCCCACCACGCAGAGACCTGCCCGCTCACCTTCACAGCATACTCGGTGTCACTGGCCTTGTGCACACAGCGCTTGCACACGGAGTAGGCGCCGATGCCGATGTCCTCACCGACCTCGTAGCCGTCAGAGAAGAGGATGTTGTTCCCATGCAGCTGCTGCAAAAAGGAGTGGGGTGGGGGCCGGGCCAGGACTTAGCCACTTTGGGGTGTGTGGGTGTGCAGCTGAGGCTGGCTGCAGAGCTGGAACCCCACTCCCCGGCCTCATGGCTTGGGTGGTGTCAGGAGTGGGGCCGATGAGGGCGTGTGTATGTGTAAAGTCTGGCCCCAGGACAAGGCCCACAGCCCGGGTGGTGGGGAGAAGGAGTGCTCTTCTCCACATAAGGCTTTTGCTGAAGAGTGCGGATACAGCCTGTGTCCAGCCCCACACAAACCCCGACCTATGGGGAGGGCACAGGGGAGCCCTCAGAGGGGATGCCCAGCCCTGAGGTTACCTGCACGATGGGGTGCACAGCGGCCATGTGCGGAGTCCTGCTGGGAGGAGTCCTGGTTCAGACTCGACGCCACGAAGCTGAACCCTCGGAACAGGTGGTGGGCATTGGCGCTGGGGGGCACACCGGGGGAGTCTGTGGGGGGGACACACTCAGCAGGTGCCTGAGTGCAGGTGTGTATGCACATGTGAGACGTGTGACATGAGGCATGCCTCTCTGAGCTGTATGCAGGCATGTGGCTGTGGATGTACACGAGATATACGCACATGTGTGCAGCTTGTAAATGTAGATGTACAAGTAGACAACATGCAACTGCAAGTAACGGCGTTTACACGAGGCACCTGTGCCTGTGTGGTGTACGCATAGGTGTGTAGGTATGAGGTACGTGCCCTCACATGTGAGGCGTATGCACTCATGTGCACCTATCTATGAGTCCACATAGATCCAATTGAAGGCACAATGAGAGGCAACTGCATGAGACGTGTGTGAGGTATATGTAGGCACATGTGCATCTATGGCAAACTGTGTATGCATATGAGCCATGTCAGTACATAGGAACTATAGCCAAGTACACAGGTGAGACACATGCAAGATGTGAATGCATGTCAGCTGATCTGTACACACACAATATATGTAGGCACGCATAACTATACATGCATGTGAAATGCACATACATGCATGTGACATGAGATGTGTGGCATGTGCATGCATGTGAAGTTGTATGTGGGCTGAGGCAGGAGCTTGTGTGTGTGTTGGGGCAGGAAAACAGACATGGAAATGCTGAACCTCTTGAAAACATGCTTTATTTGGGAATGATAGAGATTGTTTTTTTGTTTTGTTTTGTTTTTTTGGGTCACCACCCGGCAGTGTTCAGGGGTTACTCCTGGCTCTATGCTCGAAATCACTCCTGGCAGGCTCAGGGGACCATATGGGATGCTGGGATTCGAACCACCGACCTTCTGCATGCAGGCAAAAGCCTTATCTCCATGCTATCTCTCTGGCCCCTGATATAGATTGTTTTTGATTGATGACTCAGTGGTCCTGCCAGCTAAGCTTGATGCCTGGGCTGTGCTGAGCCCCAGAAGTGGAGGAACTTCCCAGATGTTGTCTCCTCATGATGGGGCAAGCCTTGTTCCCCCTCCTGATTCCATGGAAGCACCAATGAGCAGGCTGGTCTGCATGCTCTGACTGGTCTCCTTGGGCCTCAGGGAGTCGGGGAAAGGGGAGTTTCATAAGCTCCTGGATGTGCCCACAAGGAGAATCCCTGGGTACCCGGGCACAATCTCCAGTCCTCAGACCACCACTGATGGGCAGTGACTGGGACAGCTGGCGAGCCTTTTCCCACGCGGAACCCCCTGAAGCCTGTCCAGAGCCTCACGAGGATCAGAGGTTTGCGCCCATCTGCCCCTCACCTGTGGGGGTCGTGATGTGAACTCAGGGTCAAAGTGGAAGGTGTCCTCGGGCCGGCCCACAGCAGGCTTGAAGGGCGGCTTGACTTCCCTACGGTAGAGTTTCTGTAGAGAAGCAGAGGGTGCTGAGGGCATGGGGGGGGGGGCAAGCAGTGATTTGTCCAGGCCAACAGGAGCTGTGGGCAACACTCTGCATGGGGCTAGCCGGGCACAGTGGTGGAAGCCTTTGGTCTGGCAGCAGCATTTCCCTAAAGCCTGGAGCATGGCCCTCTCGAGCCCTTTGCAAGGTGCCAGGTTGGACTTGGTACCCACCTCCAGGCTCAGTGACAAGGTGCTGCCCCAGTCTGCATTCACATGTCCCACACCACACGTTAGCAACCATCTATGGGCACCATGTGTGGTACGTCTGAGGACAGCACCTGTGTGTAACATCTGTGATCCCAGGTTTGGGTGTACAACCCCCCTGTGGTGGGGTGTCTGTGCCTTTTCTGGGTGCATTCCTAGAACCTGACCCGTTCCCGCTCTCCTCTCAGTGGGCCCATGACACAGCAGGAGCTGCATGTGGACCCTGGCACAGCCGTCGGGGAAGAGTCACCTGTGGGTCCAGCAAGCATGGGTGAGGGCAGCAGTCAGGGGTGTCTACTGAGCTCTGTTCATGGGCCTCTAAGGGGGGGGATCTAGATGAGGCACCCAGAGCAAGGCTCAGAGTGGGGGGCCAGGGTGTCTTTTAGTGTCCAAGCAGAGACCCAGCTCCTGGTCTCACACTTGGGACTCTGCTCAGGGACTAGTGACTCCACAGTGCCAAGAAGCACCTGTTAGATGGAGAAACTGAGGCCCATAGGTCAGGAGAATGCAGCAAGACCCAGGGCGCTGAAGACGGAGAAAGCCCTGGTGCTTAATGGGCCTGGAGCTCTCTGCAGACTTGGGCACAATAAGAAAGCCTGGGCCCCACTCCTGTGGGAACAGCTCCCTTCACCCCCTGGTCCCAGTCTCTCTCTTCACTCCTGGTCACCCCACTTGCTCATCATACCAGACGGGTGTAACTGACCTGTGGGTGATTAGGGGGGTAGCTGGAGCCCCAAGTACCCTTGGGCTCTCCTATCCATCTGCTGACCCCCCATCACCCACACCAGTTCCGAGGCACCTTTCCCAGCTGTGTGCAGCGCCCCCCACCCCAGTTTTCCCTGTGGCTGCCAAGTGTTAGGAAAAATATTTCAGCATCTGAATATTTTCCTTGAATAACTTTGACCAGGTGATGGTCCCTGGAGAGTGGACCCCCTTCCAGACCAATGACAGGCAGCTTGGCTGCATAGCCGGGCCTCCTGTAGTCTCTGGCTGCAACTAGATCTCTGCTGTGTCTGCATCTGTTTTTTGGGGGGGTGTCCACACCCAGCGGCGCTCAGGGGTTACTCCTGGCTGGCTCCGGGGACCATATGGAATGCCGGGATTCTAACTGCCGCCAGTCCTGGGTCAGCTGCGAGCAAGGCAAACGCCCCTACCGCTATGCTATCTCTCTAGCTCCTTATGTCTGCTTCTAGAACCCCTCTAGGTTCTCTCCTGCATCTAGCAGATCTCTTCCCTTCTGCAGATGATTATCTCTGCTCTGCATCTAAAGCCATCTCCACTGTCTATATCTAGAAACACTCTAGAACATGTTCTAGAGTAATCTAGAACCCTCTCTTCCCTCTTTCCTGCATCTATGCCTTCATTCTCCTGTGTCTAGAACAATCTCTGGTCTATGTCTAGAACATCAGATCCCTTCTGCACCTAGCACCATCTTGCTGCTGGCATCTAGAACCAATACTGCCACCTGCGTCTAGCATCATCCATCATCTGCATCTTGAACCATCTTTGCTTTGCATATGTTCTGCCTGCATCTAGAACTTCCTCTGCTCTGTTTTGCATCTGGACCATCTCTTCTCTGTCTCAAATCACCTCTGTCCTCTCCATGAAAGGTACCCTGGCCACAGCTTGAAAGGGCTGGGGTCCTGAGGCAAGTCTCCACTTGGCTCCTCCCCTCCTGCCCCACAACTGCACTCACGTTCCAATCAATAGTGATGAAGAATGGGTGGCGCTTGAGCTCCTCCACACCGTCGATGCCGGCTCCTGGGGGAGCAGAGGGAGAGTCAGGCAGGGAGATTCTGTCATGACCCTCTGGAGGGCTCTGCTGCCACTGCTCCAGCCCAAAGGCTTGCCCAGGATGGAGGAGACAGAGGAGCCGATGCTGGAAGGGTACAAGCACAGGGGTGGGGGTGGGCTGAAGGACTGGGAGGAGGGTGGAGCTGAGTGAAGCTGTAAGCCCACAAAGACTGGCTAGTGCTTCTCAGTCCTTGCCTGCGGCACCCCCCAACCCCACCACAGGACCCTGGGCTAGACCCTTACACACTGCCACTGCAGAAGCGGGAGGGTGAGGCAGGGTTCCTGCAGTGCACATGGCAACACACCTCTTTTCAAGGCTTCACCTCAAGTCCATGGGACTTGAAGGGCCTGGCCCATTTCTCACTCCCCACGAAACCCTTGTGCATACAAGGAGAGCCAGCACAACTGGAGTTGATGAGCCCTGAACCATCAAGAGTGAAAGGGAAGTGACCGAGGGGCCAGGTGGGGTGGTCTGGCTGGCTCGGGGGACTGAGGTGGCCAGGCCTGTAGGGCCATGTGGGGTGGTTGTGGGCATCTTGCTAACCAGGTGCAGGGAGAACCCTGAGAGAATGGTCTGGCCATCACCAGCAGTGAACACACATCCTACATCCTGCTGATGTGAACACACACCCTGCTGAGCATGCCCTAGCAGGGAGGCTACACAGCACAGACAAACCAGAAATGCATTGGACAGCACGTTGCAGCCCTGGGGCCTTCAGAGGCAGCTGAGCCCAAGAAGGCAGGGCCTGGCCTGTCACGTTCTGGTGACAATGGGTGTGGGTGTGCCAGGTGGCAATTTTGGGGTCACTCTGCAGGGGTCAGTGGTGCCTCTGGGTACTCGGGATGGCACTGAGTGTCGGGAGGCAGCCAAGTGGGGGACGAGGGCGGAAGACTGTGGGCCGGAGGAGCTGCGAAGCCCAAGGGTAACCAGTGTGACTCCAGAGCAAAGAGTGGAGGCAGCATAGCTCCCCACACTGAACCCCAAGTCCATGGCCCTGACAGAGGGAGAAACAAAGACCCCAGACTCCTCTCAGGCCAGGACTGCGTAGCCTGCTCCTGTGCTGGCTCTGTAGGGATGCGGAGAGGGCGGGAGCACCTGGACAGTGTCAGTGTCCCACAAGCCTGTGTTCTGGAAGGGGAGGGTAGACACCCTGCAATAGTCCTCAAACTACGGCCCACGGGACACATACTGTATTTATTCCCATTTTGTTTCTTCACTTCTAAATAAGATATATGCAGTGTGCATAGAAATTTGTTCATAATTTTTGTTTTTACTATAATCAGGACAGTGAACTGGCCCCCTGTTTAAAAAGTTTGAGGACCCCTGCGCCTAGTGCATGCTGCACGTCCTCGGGAGCAGAGGCTCTGCTCCTCTTTTAGTGCCCTCTTTTAGGCTTGCATCTTCCTTCCCTCATATGACACTCTGCCCCCTGCCGGTGCTTTGGGCCCCAGAGAAGCCCGCAAGGCAGGCAGCGTCACTGCTCCCGTCACAGACATCCCCAGAGCCGAGATGAGCCATGAGACTTTGGTACAAAGTTTCTCAGAGCCTACGTGTACCTCCCCAGGCCAATTTGTGTGTTCTGGGTCCCGCTTCTGCACTTCTCTTCTGAAAATGTGTTTAATTAGGGTCCTTGGTGGGCAGCCCATTGATGTGGATGGAGCAAAGCACCCAGCGAACAGAAGAGCTCTACCTGGAGAGTCCGGGAGGTCTGTGAGAAAGGGACGGGAGCCCAGGCAGGAAGTGGAGTCTAGGAGGGAATATGATACCAGGCAGCACAAAGCAAAAAGGACCAGCATTTCTTCGGGCACAACGTGGCCTATTAGCACTGAGTCCTCCAGTGCCCAGTCAGGAGCAACAGCACACTTCCAGGAGCAGAAGGTTCCAGACTGCAACTGCCCCTCAGGCTGCAGATACCCCCTCACCTGGTCTGCATGTGCAGAGAAGCCTTGTCACCTCAGAGCATCAGGTGACCAGGGGTCCTTATACTCCTTAAGGCCACTGACTGACCTTGTTCCTCCATGTTGGGAGGGGCCACTGTCCGCCACTGTTTAAGGACAGCCACACTCACGGCACTGCCCTTGTGTGGCCTCACGCACACCTGGACTGGACAGACCGTGGGGACTGAGACCCTTTGAGCTGAGACGGGAGAGGCAGGAACTGGGGGGACTGGATGGCAAGGAGCCGAGCGAACAGCATGACAGGCTCGGCCTCCCTGCGGTACTCTGGGGACAGGTGGGTTGACTGCAGGTGGGCTGACCGCATCTGAGCACTAGGGGTGGTATAGATCTCCAGGGGCCCTTGAGACCCGGAAAGGGGAGTCAAGGCCCCTACACAGCTACACCCTGCCACCAAGGATACCGCAGTCATCTAGTGGCTCCCAGGCCAGTACTGATGAGACCTCTAGGGTTTCTCTGACGTGGTGTTGGGACACCCACAGGAGGAACTCAGATGCATGCAGCACATGCTCAGGTATTCTAGATTCCAAGTGCAGCCGCTGGTGTGGCGCCCCTACCAGCCAGACCCCTTCCCACTGCCAGTCTTCCATGCACCCTCCCTGAAACAGGTGCAGTGAAACAGAATCCTGGGCCAAGAATGGGATTTTTGTGAGAAGAAAATCTCCAGGTAGAAGTTAACCTGTCTAGTGTGTCTGCTCCAGGAACACAATTTCTACCCCTTAAGATTAAAAACTCACTTGCCGCCATGGATTCATCCTAGGTGGACCCTGTATCCTGGCTAAGATCTCTGGTATCTTCTCAGAATGGTACACCCAACTTCCTCCAGCATATAAATGGCCCAGCTCACGGCTCCACACTAATTTCAAAGATTTGCCAAGCTGCTGACTCAGCTCAACTCCAACTCCACAGCTCCTGGAGCACACATCTGCATATGCAGCCACGGCACTTCTAAATCCCGCAGTGCCAACAGCCCAGTAGGAGCACAGCAAATTAGATGAAAAAGATGTGGAGAAGCCACTAAGATCAAGAAGTAAAAACGGCCACACAGGAGGCTCAACCAATAGCAATCAGCTGAGCAAATATGACAATGACTTTAGTGACACCATTGTGATATATATGTTGTAACAAGCAATATGAAGTGAATGATTTGTGTCTGCTAACAGGCTTGGGCGGGGGGAACTGGTGGATAGAATATCACACTGGAGAGGGGATTAGTGTTAGAACATCAAATACCAAAACAACTGTATTATGAGTAACTTTGTAAGTCACATTGTTTATGCTCAGAATTCGCTCCTGGCAGGCTCAGGGGACCATATGGGATGCCGGGATTTGAACCACTGACCTTCTGCATGCAAGGCAAATGCCTTACCTCCATGCTATCTCTCTGGCCCCACATTGTTTAAATAAAGTTTCAAACACAAAAAGGCAGATCTTGCATGGGTCATAGGATTCTCCGTCCTCTTGCTTGTCTAAACCTTGATACTTTTGTCTCACTTTCAACCAGAATGAAAATTCCAGGGGAAATTCAACAAAAGTTTGCTTTTCCTTCTGTTTTGCCACACCTGATTGTGCTCAGGGCTCTTACTCTTGGCTCTCTGCACAGGTGTCGTTTGTGTCGCCAGGGACTTAACCCCCTTATTCATTCCTGTCCCATCTCTCTGGTCCCCCAGTTGAGATTTGTGTAATCAAATCTGATTACAGTGATGATTTTGGAAACTCTGTCAGGGAGGTTTTGGAAAAATTAATAACATCAGCTCAAAGGAAGGGCAGAGAATCCAGCTGGGAGTAAAAGACAGAGAAGTCTCTCAAGCGGAAAGGCTCTCCCTCATGGAGACACCAGTGCACTGCAGGGACATTGCAGCTTCTGAGAGGGCAAACCTATCAGACCCTCCCCAGGCCCAGAACTGCTCCCAAGCTCAGGCCCTTCCCAGGAGCCCCATTCCCAAGGTCAGGTCATGCTCCACACCCAGTCCTGTCACATACCAGGCCCTCACACACCAGGCCTCCAGATGGCTCCACTTCAGGGCAGGCTGAAATCTCAGACTCCCCAGGGGCAGCCAGGTGTACGGGCTCTGTGCGCTTCTGGTGAGCAGGTCCCTCCAAGGTCTGCCCTGGGCCCAGCACTAGGTGTGGCCCTGGGAGTGGCACCTGGGCCTGTTCTTGCCGGGAGACCACCCCAAGCTTGTAGGTGTCCCAGGCCCAGCCCACTCTTACCCAGCCGGTTGCAGGGGTTCCTCTTGAAGAGCGCCCTCAGCAGGCCCTGGGCTTCCATGCTGAGGAACTGTGGCATGCCCAGCTTGGCTCTGAAATGAACAGATGTTCCAGGGGAGGTCACTGCACTCCCTCTGCCTTGCAGTCCGCCCCTGACCCCAGCTATAGCCCTTCAGCACCAGTGGGCTGTGGGGCGTCCATCAGCGGCTCTCTACAATACAAGGCCAGACACGTGAGGGGAACGGCTGTCCTGGGACACTGTGGGGCTCCTTGTCACTGAGAGGGATGGGTCCTGGTGGGCAGCGTGTGCTTTCAGGGGCTCCCTGTGACGGCCCCTGGACCCTCGAGTGGGGGAGAGTCAACAGATGCACCCATGAGTGCTTAAGTGCCCAGGGTTCTCTGACAGTCCGCTGCTTGTCTGGGTCATGGCCACTCTGGCCACTGGCCACAAGTCTCTGGGCTGCCCAAGCCCTGCTCTGAATAACAGACTGAAGGGCACAGGGGCCTGGGTGGGGTTCACCCACCCTGTCAGCAGCAGGTAAGGGGGCAGAGGAGAGTCCACCCGCTTCAACCTCTCCTGACCCCATATCTGGTGCTCCAGAACCTGAAGCTTAAGATGGGGACCCTGCGGTTCCGTGTGATCTCTTCAGAGGGGAAGGGGAGGCCGTGTTAGGCCAGAGGGAAGAGATCCTGAGTTAGAGTGGAGGGGGGATCCTCCTGCAGCACCCTGCACAGGAGCTGGTCAGCACCCATAAAAGCGAACACTCACTTGAGGATGAGGGCCATGGTCTCCTTCCTGTCCTTGCCTTGGAATGGCAGGGACCCCGTGAGCATCTCAAACTGTGGGCAGATGAGAGCAGCGCTGCAGTTGGATCACACTCAAGGTAAAGGGTGGGGAGCTGAGCCCTGACTCGAGTGTCCAGGACAGTGGGGAGCACAGGCTGGGGAGCCGAGCCCCACGCCCTTGTGTCACCTGTAGAGGTGAGTGGAACATGGGGCATGGAACTCACACAGGAGACATACGTACTCCTGACCTCTGTCAGCGAGTTGACCCTGCATCAGGGAGCAGGGGACAGCCCATGCACCTGAGTATGAGGAGGCAGAGGGCACCATGTCTGCATGGATCGGGGTCAAAGGGCACTGTGCTTATGGGGGGGTCACAGATCAGAGGGCATCATGCACCTGGGGTTAGAGGAGTTGGGAAGGACTCAGTGGACTGGGGAGGGTCTGTCCTGTTTCTGGGTGTCAGGGCACACATGTGTGTGGTGCTGGATGTATGGCTTTGAAACCAGACTCTGGGCATACCATGAGCACCCCGAAGGACCACCAGTCGGCTGTGTGTGTGTGTCCACGCCGGCTCACCACCTCGGGCGCCATGTACTCAATGGTCCCACAGAAGGAGTAGGCGCGCTTGTCATGCTCCACTGCCTCCTTGCTCAGGCCAAAATCTGTAGGCGTACACCAGGTCTTTACTAGAGTGTTGCAAACCCCCACCATGCCAACACACCCACCTGGTCCCCAACGCATTCATAAGGGGAGGAGGCATGAGGACACCCAGGTCCTGGGACACACAGGTAAGGGATCCCATTCTGCGGACAGAAGGGTGAAGGTCCTGTCTTGGGGACATGTGGGTGAGGGCTTTGGGGACAGGTGAGTGGGGCCCTTCCCTTCTCACCTGTGACTCTTATGTGGCCATCCTCGTCGAGCAGGATGCTGAAAGGACACAGCTTGTTTTGAGGGGGCAGCCTGCTGCTGGGCACTTCACTGACTCAGATGTGTGGTTCAACGCGGCACCTGCCTGAGCTCCTATGACCCAGGGATGAAGGGGCTTTGCCCCACATAAGCTGTAGTGGCCAGTCCTGGGTGAGCCTCACCGAGGAAGGGGACACTCCACACCTTCTGTCCTCTGTGGACAGCCCTGAGGGGCCAAACTAGTGCCCCAGAGGCCCCTAGACGTAGGGTCAGTCCTGCCCTCTCCAGTCCTGGGGGCTCATCCCTGCGTCCCTAGACTCCAGACCATCTGTTCCCCCAGAACCCTGAAGCCTTCTGGGGAGATGCTGATGATCTGTGGGAGGTCTGTGCCTGGCTGGACCCTGACTAGGGTCAGCTCACGAGCTGTGCTCAAGGCTGCAGGGAATCCCAGATTGGTGAAGCAAGGTCATTCATCTCAGGCCACTAGCTTCCAGACAGGCTGCCTGCGACAGGCCATTACCCCTTCAATTCATGCTGCACAGAGGGAAACCCAGAAGGCCAAGAACAGGGCAGCTGCTCTAGATGCCCTTAAAAGCCATCAACTCCCCTCACTTGAAGGGACCATGCAGGACCCTCAGGCGCACCCCAGCAGAAGGCCATCCTGGCAGGGGTCACGAATGTGTGTGTCCTGGCATGTGGCTACACTGGCAGGGGTGATCCCTGGCACAAAGCGATCCCAGCTTGAGGTGCCAGCATGGAGTGGTCCTGACACAAAGCTGTCCTCAGGCTCCCTCCTGAAATGTGCCCATGCTTAGGCGTCAGCATGGCAGGTGTGCAGGGGCCAGCAGATAGGAGTGTGGGGTGCCCTCACCATAACTCTACTTACTTCTCGGGTTTCAGGTCCCTGTAGATGATCCCCAGACTATGCAGGTGGTCCAAGGCCAAGGCCAGCTCAGCCAAGTAGAACTTCACGTCCTCCTCCGTGAACATCACCTGGAGGGAAAGGGCCACTGGGGTCACTGTGCTCAGCCCACCCATGACTGTCCCACTGGGACTGTCCCTCCCCTGTCTGCCATACCTGACCCTTCTGTAGCTTGTTTAACCCCCATCCGTGCATCCACTGCTGTTCCCAGAGCTTCCCATATGTTAGTGACTGTCATCCATCTTCACAAATTAGTGATCGCCCCTTATTGATCAGTCACCCGCTATCAGCCACCTGCCCATCAATAATCTGAAACCACTATTTCTGATCAGTCCGATCAGTCTGATATCCATGACCCCCCCCAAAACTAGTTTTTCAGTCTGTCCCTTTTGTCTTCACTATGGGGATATCTGCAGGCCTGTGCCCAAGAGCCCCCATATCTCTGTTTATTGGTTCTGAGACCCCCTGCACAGCCTGTAAGGCTGAGGATCCCTGAGACGCAGGACAGTGCCCAGCATGTGGGGGCCCTAAGGGTACGCATGAGTGGGCACTGTCTCTGGCACTTTCTGGGGTCGCTGCTGGGTACACTGGACCAGGATGTGCCCTTGTCACAATGGGCCCTGAGATGAGGAGCCGCTGGAAGCTTGTCCCTCCATGCAGAAGCAACTGCTGCTGGGGGCAGTGTGGAATGTTCTAGAGATCCTGACCACTTGGAGGAGTCAAGTCCTTGTAATGTCACAGAGGAAACAGATTCCTTCACAGTGCAGACTGCATAGACACCACACACTGCTGCGGGAGTGAGCATGTGCAAGACTCACCCTTGCCTCTCACACTGCATGTGTCTGTCTCCCGCCAGTCCCTCACACCTGCACCCCTCACTCACATCTATATACCGCCTCACACCGTCAGTCTTTCTCATCACACCTGCACATCTGCAACCTATACTAAGATTTCACACACTCACACCTGCACCCACTGCTCACATCACATGCTCACATGCTACACCCTCTCCTACCTGCACAAATGCATTCACATTTCACACACATTCTCGTACTTGCATACACATGCACTGACATTTCACACACACCTGAAGATGGTCTCACGCCTACACTCCAATCTCTCTCTCTCTCTCTCTCTCTTTCTCTCTCTCTCTCTCTCTCTCTCTCTCTCTCTCTCTCTCACACACACACACACACACACACACACACACACACACACACACACCAGCACTCATAGCACAAACACTGTCCCACATGCATGCACCCCCCACCGGTAGCCGTGACGACTACCTCTTTGGAGAGGCGGGTGAAGAGGTCACCCCCGCGCAGGAAGTCCAGGATCAGGTAGAGTTTCCCCTCCGTCTGGAAGGCTGTGGGAGGGGGGCGTCAGTGCAGAGCAGGTAGAGGCTTGTCCTGGGCACAGTCGGGGAGTGGACGGGGAAGTCTCTCTAGCCTCCAACTCTGACCTTGCCTCTGTCCTCTCCTCTCTTCTCCCCTCCACCCCTCTTCCCTCTGTTCCTGTCTCTTCCCCTCTCTCCTCTCTTCCTCTCCTCTATCAACTTCTCTCCTTCTCTCTCTTCTCCTCCACTCCCTCTCCTTTTCTTCCCTTCCCTTTCCTCTTGCCATGCCCACCTGGCCCTTTCTCTCCACGGGAGAAGCCCTGGTAAGACTGAGTGTGTGTCAGGTGCGGGCTGTTAGCAGGGTTCTCCCTTCCATAGGACCCCCTTCCTACAGCCCAGGAGCCAGGGCAACCCTTTGGCTGGTCTTCCCTGGCAGCCTGGGCAAGCAACTGTACCTAAGCAGAGGGGTCCTATCCTGGGGAGGGGTTCCTTGCTAAGGGAGTGGGTCCTGTGCTCCACTTGCCATAGTGCAGCTTCACGATGAAAGGATGGTTCACTTCCGCCAGAATGTCCCTCTCCATCTTCGACCTGACCCGGTCCCGAACTGCATGGACAGAGGAAAGAGGCATGAGGGGAACGGCCCACACCCCCTCACTGTCCTGCACCCCCTCATCATCCCATACCCTTGCACAGCCCCTTCCAGTCACTGCCAGCCTCACCTTTCAGGGTTGCCTTCTTCAGCACCTTCATGGCGTAAAGCTGGCCTGTGTCCGAGCCCTGTATCTTCCTCACCAGGAACACCTGTGCAGAGGGACCAAGACACTCGAACCCCGACCTGGCCTATCTTTTCATCTCATGGGGGAAGCCTAACAGGGACCCCAACTGCTTCTCGGAGAAGGGCCCACATCCCTTCCAGAGAGGAGAAAATGTGATGCTGAGCCAGCAGGGGGGACCTGCGTGAGTACTGCCAGGCATCGCCCCAGACCAAAAGACCCTTTGTGAAGCCCAGGCCAATCTCCCTGAGCGCAGCTGCCTCCCTGGGCAGCCAGCTCCTCTGGAACTTTCTCCCCACAACTGAGTTTGGGGCCTATGGCTGTTTCCACCTACGAGGTGCTTGGGTCTGAGTCACAGGCGTGACCGGGGACAGGGCCCTCAGTTCCTAGCCCTCTATGGGGACTCTCTGAGCATTAGGGAAATGGCAGCAGTAGGTTTCCAGGGGATTCCCCCCACCCATGCCTTGGGGAAGAGACATCCTTAGGTATCACACCTGTGTGAGTGTGTGGGAAATGGGGCTCTGGTGCACCACAAATGCCACTTCAAGTGAGCAGGGAGAGACCAGGAAGAGAACTGGAGGAGCAGACGGAGTACCTTAGAGACTTACTTTGCATAGGCAATCGGTTGGTCATCCCATAGATCTTATTTGCCTAATGAGACCTTTAATTTGACATGCCCAAATAAGGGTATGTGTGATATAACTGGCCATTTCATGATTCTCCTACACTCTCCTTTGCATACCCAACTGGACTGTTTGTTCTGTTTGGATGACCTCACAGAGTGTAACCAATCAAATAGAGAAATGGCTAAGGGGCTGGATATATAACACATATATAGCCCAGATAACTCCTTATAGCCTGTAATTCCTTCCTGCTTCATTTCCTGCTGCTCATCCACCTGCCCCAAGGCCAGGCCCTACCACTCTGCCTGCCTGGTCAATGCCTCTGCATGCTGCTGTCCGGCCCATGTTCTGTGCATTAGCCTGGGAGGAAGAGAGAACCAGTGTGGAGCACCGGGGCCAGGGGTCAGCAGTACCACCAGCATTTCTGCCTCCACAGGGACAGGGACAATGGGTCTGTCTTCCAGGCACACATAAGACAGTGATTTCCAACCCCTCTCCTTTATTTTCCTTTTCTTTTGATCATCCCAAGTGGTGCTCAGTGGGCTGGGAACCCTGCCTGAATTCTCAGCCAACCAGACCAGTGGTTCAAGGTGAGGGTGTGAGAATATGGTATTCTCATCCTGAGAGCTGGTGAGGCAAGGCCTGGCCTTGATCCCCCCTTCCCTTCCCATGCTTCCATCTGGGCCATCAGATAGTGGAGAGGGAACAAGGGCAGAGTGGATACACGCAGCTCTTCGGGGGCTCTGTGTTCATGAAGAGGGTGTGAGGAGCAGTGTGGGGGCAGGCTGGGAGGAATCCTGGTTCTAGAGCCCACTGTAGAACCCTGAGAACTGTGGCCAGGTTGCTTTGTCCAGGGAATTCCTGGCCTGGTTTCCTGCACTGCCTTCCCAATCACTGACCACCACCCTCCCCAGCCTGCCAGACCCAAGTGCCACACTACCACCCTCAATTCTTTGCCGCTTTAGTTCAACACCCCTCTGCACTTCACTTGCACATGCCTCACACACCAAAGGCGGAGCCTCATGTACAGTCTTTTCATGGGGGACTCAAGTTTCTTCTCCAGAGACAGCTTCTGTTGGTTTGTTTTGGGTCTCCTGGAGCTGTGTCTTCATGAAGGGGTAGTCCTATTCTCAATGGTTTCCTCCAAATACTTGCAAGTCTGTGCTTTGAAGCAGCCTTTTCACCAATACTGTGCCCCATGCCTGTCTCCACACCCTCACACTGTGCCCTGGAGTCCTAGCAGCTTACCCAGAACTTGTGAGCTTTTGCAGGGCCCTTACCTTGCCGTAGGAGCCTTGGCCCAGCACCTTCAGGAGCTCGAACTGGGAAGGGTCAGCCTTCTCTGCGCCCTCCTTCACATGGTGGCTGATGTGGATTTCTGTCACCACGGCCTCCTCCTGCAGGAGCAGGAATCAGTTTGGAAGATGGCGGGGGGGGGGGGCAGTGTGGGGAGAGTGGATTGGGTCAGTGACCCCAACTCAAGCCAGAGTGCCCTGTGAAGGTCCATGTTCCCGTATAAAAGCAGGATGGGTCAGAGTGGGATTGAGGTTGGGGGGAGGTGGTTGTGCAGATTGGTGGACCTCACAGAGAGCAGAACGGGTGAGAGCACACCATGCTCCATGGGCAGGTCAGAACATCCCATGGCCCAAAAGGCCCTGAAACATGTTGGAGGCCCGAACTGTCTGCCCGTCCCGAGGACTCCACTCTGTGAGAGTCTAGGAAGAATGGCTGAGTCTGCGTGAAGTAGCAACAGAAACTGCTGAATTTGGGGAACCTGATCCCCTCTGCCCTACCCATCCCTCAGTCAGTCCCCTCTGCCCCCTAACCTTAACCTGGAGATGGTCCTCTCTACCTCATCCATCCCTCAGGCACAGTCCCCTCTGGCCCCTAACCCTAACCCGGATCCCCCTGCCCCATATCTGCCTCGGTCACCCCTCACCCCTACATCTCTTTCCAACATCAGAGAAGACAAGAACCCAAAGGACTTCTTTGGTAGCCCAGGAACCTCAGGTGAGCTGGAGGAGAGATGCCACCTCTGTAATCGAAGTCAGGACTGCACGTGGAAGGTGAGGGACCAGTGGTCCCAGAAATGGCAGGATTGGGGGCAGGTCCCTAAGGGGCCCCCGCAGTGGCACCAGATCTGGTTGTGGTGTTGGGGGAAGTTCTCAGGATGACGCAGCACCTTCGATCCTACTAAGTATGAGGGGCTGCAGGGACCTCATTGAGAGGAACCAGAGAGGCTTTGGGAAGAAAACCTCAAGAGAGGGAAAATGGAGCAGGGTCTGACACCCATCCAGTGCCTGTCCTGAGCCCATGGCAGACCTAAATAGCAAAGCTTCCAGAACTCACTTCCAGAAGTTCATGGCCATGTTATCCTGCCCAGTGCCATCAACCCCCTCACATCCTGTCCCTGGCAGGAAGCCCTCAGAGACTCAGTGTCCCCTGGGGGAAGGGCCCTCAGACAGTGTTTCCTGTAAGGAAGGGCCCTCAGAAACAGGGCATCTCAGGTCATGGAGTGGCTGCTTGCACTGGGTCCTTTCCATCCTTGGGTTTCTGTTCTGGTGTTGGGGCCACACCCAGTGGTGTTCAGTAACCCCTCCTGGCTCTGTCCTCAGGTATCTCTCTTGGTTTTGTGCCCAGGGCTCCCTCTTGGTTCTGTGCTGAGGGACCTCCCTCCTGGTTCTGTGTCCATGGATCCCTCCTGGCTCTGTGCTCAGGGATCATTCCTGCAGATACAGGGTACCACAGTGGTGCTGGGGATTGACCAGTTTGCAATGCAAATCCCTGAGCCCTGACTTATCTCTAAGCTCTACATTTTGCAGTTTGGTCCACTGAAGCCCACACCCAGCGGCACACAGGGATCACTATCACTCCTGGTGGAATTTGAACCAGGGTTCCCCAAGCCTCCTGACAGGTCCTGAGCCTTACCCTACTTCTTGCTGAGATCTTCCTAAACCAAGTCAGTCCTGAAGCTGGGTGGTCACCAGCTGAGGAGGGGTGGTCACCCCTCTCAGAAAATCACCCGCTGGCCCAGACATGCCTGTGTGTGTTCCTTAATAAAGAGCAGGGGCCTAGTGTGAATGATGTGCGAGGGGCCCTGGGCATGCAAACAGCCATGGACTGATGACATGTCTTGACACATGACAGCATAGGGGATAGGCACACAAGCATTCTACCCCCTTTCTCTACTCAGGGGCTGTCTTGGGGTCCCGCTCTGGGAAGTTGCTAAGACATAGGCAGAGACCCCTGCCAGGAGCCATCTACAGAATGTGGACTCCAGCCCTGGGAAAATGCCAAGAATTCTGCACCTAGCAGTGCCCCCTGGAACAGAGGCTGTCTGGGAAGCACCACTGAGGTACCCTGGGACTTCTCAGAAATGCTGATCTCTCGCTCTCAATACCTCTAAGCATCACCCAGTGGTGGCACATCCAAGACCAGATGCAGAAGCCCCTCAGAGAAGAGCCCTAAAACACAAAGATCCACCTCTGCCCAGCCTCCCCTGAGCGCGTCACCAGCTCCCATGACCTCAAGTGAAACTCTTCACATCTCATCCCCACAGAGGGCACGGGGGGCATATGTTCTCAGAGAGGACAATGCTCATTTGCAGTGACACTGTGAACTCAAGCATGAACTCAAAAATGTAAGACAGAAGTCACCCTGCCAGGAGCCCAGGGCTGACGCTGGCCATGACCACCCATCACTGGGAACCCCACAGAGACCAAAGCCAACAGGTACAATAGTTCCCAAGTTCTGAAGCAGATACAAGAAGATACAAGAAGATACAAGAGATAGCACAGCGGCGTTTGCCTTGCAAGCAGCCGATCCAGGACCAAAGGTGGTTGGTTCGAATCCCGGTGTCCCATATGGTCCCCCGTGCCTGCCAGGAGCTATTTCTGAGCAGACAGCCAGGAGTGATCCCTGAGCACCGCCGGGTGTGGCCCAAAAACCAAAAAAAAAAAAAAAAAAAAAAGAAAACCGAGAGCTGCCCGACAAAAACAGACACAGACAGCAAATGGGCCATGTGGTGAGCGGGCCCTCCTGTGGCCCAGATGGGAAACGGAAACACATGCATCCAGAGCACACATGCTGGCATGGCAGGCAACGGGCCACCAGGGGTGTTTTCCTGAAAAGTGGGGCTCAGCGTGACTGATGACCGCCCATTGAAAACTGTCAATAGCTGCTTAGCAAAGGTGGGGAGGAAGAGCGGGGTTGGGAGGATTCAAACCCAGCGTCTGAGGGAGAAGTGATATCTGAGGGGAGAAGTGGTATTGGTTTCTCATGAGGCAGCAAGGAAGAAGAATCTGACCTGGAAGCTATGAGGGGCCACGAGCCAGTATAACTAATCCACCTGGGTGCGGGGGCATGTCTGCCCACACTGTGGGGCTAGCCTTCACACAGGGTGTGGTGGGAAAGCTGCCATGGCCACTTTCTCCATGGCCACATCTCCCACTGCCACATTCTTCCATGACCACACCCCCCCCATGGCTATCATCCCCCATGGCCGCCTTTCCTCACCGCCATATTCCCCTGGGAATTCCCCCATGGCCGCATTTCCCCACAGACACATTCCATATAGTTACATTTCCTCACAGCCATTCCACCACAACCACGTTTCCTGAGCCATATTCCCCCATGGCCACATTCCACAGAGTTGCTTTCCCCAATGGCCACATTCACCCATGGTTCCATTTCCCCACAGCCACATTTCTCCATGGCCATATTCCCCCATGGCCACATTTCCCTAAGGCCACATTCTTCTATGGCCACATTCCACATACCGTATTTTCCGGCGTATAAGACGACTTTTGAAACAAAAAAAATGTCAACCGGAAATCGGGGGTCGTCTTATACGCCGAGTATATCCCGAAAAACGTTTCGCTATGCCGCTAAATGAAAATCGTCTGGATATTGCCACGAAACGAATTTTCCAGCTCGATCCTGCACCAATCACTGCAAGGCTGCTCGGATCGCCTCTCTGATTCAGCCAATCCGAGCAGGCTTTTGATGCATGCAAATTAGACAATGTTCTGGACCCGAATCTACACTGTCAAAAGCCTGTTCAGATAGGCCAGACTCAGAGAGGAAGTCTAAAATTAGGGGTCGTCTTATATGCCTGGTCGTCTTATACACCGGAAAATACCGTAGTCACATTCCCCCACAGCCCATTCCACAGTTATATTCCCCCACGGCCACATTCCACAGTTATATTCCCCCACAGCCACATTCCACAGTTATGTTCCTCTACAGTCACATTTTCCACAGCCACATTCCACTGTTAGTGTTAGGCTCAGAGCAGTAGGAAAGATGGCAAAGACAGGGGGACATGGGAGTCTGGTAAACAGTTTCTCTGGCAATCCAGCAACAACCATCCAGCAGGAGCAACATGGCAGGGGCTGAGATAGCAGAGTCTCCTCACTCACCTCAGCATCAGCCCTGCTTTATATACCCCTGGGCCAATTGTCATCTAGTGGCAGTTACAGGGGCAGATTCTGGTAACTGATATCCTCTCTTCACCCTTAAAGGTAAATAAATACTCTTATGGCTGACCATGAGGTCAGCTTATGGTAATAAGTGTTTCTGTTTCCTTATAGTCCAGCCACGGTGACAGTGCCCATGGCCACATTCTTCCATGGCCACATTTTGTCCCCCCTCACCAGCCGACATATCACTCCCAGTGTGATCCAACAGATAAGCCACCAGGTGGGGAGTGAGAATACTGGAAGATGGAATTTGGGAACACAACCTGCAGTGAACCCCTCCCTCCTCTTCTCCCCCAAGTTTACTGATTTGACACATTGATCAGGAGTCGCCATGGAGAACTGTTAATGGCTGCAAGCATCTGATTGCCCTTGCTCCACACTGTGTCCCCGAGTGCTATATGGAGTAACCGATGCCCCCTTGGAGCCAGTGCTCTGAAAGTGAGCAAGCACAGGTAGAAGCGAGCCTTGGTAGAAGCAGACAGCGTGAGAGTGGGTCCAGGTCTTGGAGTGGCACACTGTCTGTCTGCCCTAAATCCATCAGGGAGATGCAATGCTTGGGATTTGGCGTGACTCGATGTGGAGCAGCAGATTTGGAAAGAAGCACAAAAGATCTGGAGCCAACCTCCACACCTGAAACCCTTGTACAGATGAGCACACACATGAATGGCCTGGGACATGCAGGCAGACACGTTGGTAGCCTACGACACTCGACTCTGACCACAACACAAGGCTTTCAGAGACTGAGGGATGCCTATCTCCCTCAGGCGAGTGCTGGGGACAGAAGGGAGGAGGGGCAGCCTGGCATCCCCCAGAGTCTTCTCTTGGGGTGCCACCTCTGATGGGCACTACACCCCCATCAGATCTGTAAACTGAAGATATCCTCCATCAGACCTGTAAGTTGCCATTCACTCATCAGACACTCGGACTGTGACCCCCCCCATTAGACCCACATACCATGGACGCCTCCATCAGATCTGTAGATTACAACACCCCCCCATCAGACTCACAGACTCTGGACCCCTCCATCAGACCTGCAGACGGTGGGCTCCTCCACTGGACATGTAGGCTGTGACCCCATCAGACCCAGATCTGGGTCTGGCATGGTTGGGGCAGGCTTGCTGGTGGAGGCCGTAGCCCCCACATGCTAGTAGGATAGCCCCTCAGTCTGAGCACCTCAAGGTCAGCCAAGGGCTCTGTTTGCTGGGACCCAGTGTGTCTGGTTGGGGGTTGGTGACTGGGAAGGCTTAGTCTGGGGACCTCCAACATGTGCCCAATCTCCAGCGCACACTCCTATGTCAGCCTGGAAATGTGCTTCCTAGCCAGGACTTAGAACCTGGTTTGAGGGGCAGGAATGATAGCACAGTGGGGATGGCATTTGCCTTGCATGCAGCAGACCCAGGGTTTAATTCTCAGCATCCCATATGGTCGTCTGAGACCAGCAGGAATGATTCCTGAGAGCAGAGCCAGGACTAATCCCTGATACCACTGGATGTTGCCCCCTCCAAAAAAAACCCAAAAAACAAAAAACCTGGTCTGAGCCACAGCTCCCAGCAAGTGGTTTCGAGCTGCCAAGGGCTGTGGGTGGCACTGGTGCTGTGGGGGGAGGGGGGTACCCTGACTAAGGGGCACATTCATTCCACAGAGATGGGTATGCACTCTCAGTGGGTCCGGCTGATCTGCTTTGGGTTGGCAAGGATGTGAAAGAATGGGCAGAACTGCTGCAGGAGCTGATGAGACTGTCCTGGAAGGTCAAGGTGTGGGCAGGAACCAGAGTCAGGCTGGACAGGATAAGAGCACTAGCCTTGCACAGAACTCATTCCTGCCCTGAGCAGGATGACCCCTGAGCAGAGAAGGTATGGCCCAAACACACCCACAGGAGCCACCCATGCTGGCCCTTTGGAGACCTTCATATGGCAGTGGATGGGACAAAGCTCACCACCACCTTGGCTGGAATCTGCTTGGTTTCTATTGTGCTTGACCAAGAGCGTGGTGAGGTGAGGGGGCACAGAGTGGGTGAAGAGTGGGTTGGAGGAGACAGGAAGTAATCCTGCCCTATTTGCTCTTCAGGGTCTATGGTTGAGCTCTGTCTGTCCTGTCAGAATTGGGGAGGGGAGGGAGCCGGGCCAAGGACTGTACTGCAAATGCCAGAGTGAGACCTCCAGAAACCCTTCAGAAACCCTGAGGGGACCTGTCACCTCAGTCAGATGGATTGTCCCCCACTTCCTCCCTGCCCTCAGAAGGTATTCGCACTGAATTGGGGGGCACTGGGCTTCACAGGACACGGGTCACCCCTCTTCGCTCAGCCAGACTAGCAGATTCTGAGCCCCACAGAAACATCAGTGGCTCCAGCTGCCAGTAACACCCTGAGGTTGAGGGTGTCACCCTCCCTTGCTCAGCCATGGAAGCCAGATATGCAGCGTGGTCACTGTAAGGGGGGGCGAGGGGTATGTGGCATGACAGTCCAGCCAACATGGATCTGACACGAAGTCCAGCAGCCCCCAACTTCCAGGAAAGGTTCCTAACAATGCTAGTGGGAGGGCACATCCCAAAATAGCCAGAGAAACTTTTATCAAGTATAACAACTCCTCCCACAGGCCCCGCCTCACACTTCTAGAATGTCTGCCTGGGCTACTGATTCCTGCCCACACTTCTTTCCACTCCCTGGGATGGAGGGTCAGGCACTCACGCATATCACACTCCTTACCACATCACCACGTGCTCACACACACATGCACGCACCATCACACACATGCAAGCACTATCACACACACACACACACACACACACACACACACACACACGGAAGAATGGATATTTGAATGGACTTGCACTCATGCTTGCTCATTTGCACGTACTCTCTTAAGAGTCACACTCACGCTCAGATGCAATCTCACCGCACACAGATGCTCCCATACACTCTGACCCTTACACTCTTGTGCTCACACACATGCACTCGTGCAGTTCACTCACTCATGCTCACTCTCACCCTCTCACCCTCACTCAGACCTGCTCACAAAATGCATACACTCACACATATTCTTGCAATGCTCATACTCACTTGCATATTCACTCCCACACAATCTCACTTCTCCTAAAGCTCCAGTAGTCAGCCCTGCTTTCCTATTTATATTGCCAGATTTTGAAAAATGGAAAGAAAATCTCCAGCCCGTTGTCTTTTAATATGTGAAATTTACAGAGACAAGGGTAATGCTCCTTTTCCCCAAACAAGTTCTTTTTCCCTAGCTCCCACAGTGAAAGAACAGATGCCAAGTACCTGCCCTTTTCTCACCTCAATCCCCTTCCCCTTAAAGATTCTGAAGCCTTCAGTGAGCTTGTGGCCACTCAGGACTGGGTGGAGGAGGGGAGGGAGCAAGGGGTGGAACTGGGAGCTGCCAGCTGGGGTTCCCCCACCCCATGCCTGCATGCAGGAAGGTACTAGGAGGCCAGAGGCACAGGCCTGGATGTGTGTGTGGGGTCTACAATACTCAGGAAAGGGCACAGAGCAGCCCCAGATACCCACAGGATGAATGTTAGTGGGTGTCTCCTGGACCTCCCATGTGGCAGGGTTTCTCCATGCAGCAGAGACTGAGCCTGAAAGCAGGCTGGGTTCGGGGGCAAGGGGGACATAGCCAAGCACCCACCAACTCAGCGGCCTCAGCTCTGTTCTCAGACAACAGCCTCATGTCTGCCCCCTCACCCATCCCACCACGCTCCCCTGCCTCTAGCTCCTTGTGGGACTGTAGTCACCTGGGCTTGGGTGCGCACCCACATAATGCTCCTAAGTGCTGGCCTCTCTGTACCAGCTCCCCCTCTAGGCCCTGTTGGAAGTGGTCAAGGGGTCTGCATCTAGATGATGAGAACTCAGAAGCCATAAGGCACGTGCTGCTGAGTTTTGGTCCTCAGCACGGTCACTCTGAGCACTGCGGAGACCCAGGACAGGGACTAAGATTACTCTGCTGTCTAGAAAGGTTTGAAGCCAGCTTGGCCCACTCCTTCATCACCAGCTGTATTTGTTGGGAAGAGCAGTTGTACCTGCAGAAACCAGCGACAAAGATGCCTGCCTGGTGCTTCAATTTCAGACTCAGTCCCTGTCACAACAGGAACTTCTTAAAAAGTCACTTTCCTGCCTGTTCAGGAGCTTGGCTCAGAGATCTCGAAGCGATCGCAGAACCCACGCCTGCCCATAGTGAATCCCCAAGCATCAGGGATAAAGACCAGGATGACGACGACTCTGTTCCACCAGTGAGTGTGCACTGAGATGTACACGAACAACCAGCATGGGCTAAAGAATTAAATACTTCCTGGGGGGAAGTGTTTATTATTTACTAAGTACTCCCGGGCTGGGGCGATAGTACAGCAGGGTGTTTGCCTTGCCTTGCCCTCCTGCGGCCGACCCGGGTTCGATCCCGGACATCCTACAGGGGCTCCAGAGCCTGCCAGGAGGGACTCCTGAGCGAAAAGCCACGTGTGGGCTGGCTGGGTGTCGGACAAGAGAGAAGGACGTGTGGTCCAGCACCCTCTGGGGTGGTTCTGGGGCCAGAGAGCATCGTCCTCCCTCCTCTGGCGCCAGGACCCGGTGGAAGCTAGTGTCTGTCACTCCGCGCTTCGAGGCTCAGTTGACCACCGACCCCTCCACAACGACCCTCCCTCGAGACGAGCTGGGGTGTCGGGCCACACGGAGGGGGCTTCTGCACCGGGCGCAGGGCTGGCAGCAGGTCGGTCCGGGTCCCTCCCCAGCATCCCTTGGCCCCACGTCGCGGCCCCACCTCGGGACCCAAGGAAGGATAGCTCCGTCGGCCGAGCTGAGATCTGGCGAAGGGCCCGGGCCCGGCTCGGGCGACCGAGTGCCAACAGGGCGGGTGCAGCCGGCACGGGCAGGTCTCGAGACGCACCGCCCGCTGCCGGTGGCCGAGGGCGACACGGCCACGCTCGGGAGGGGACGTGCTCGGCACCGCAGCCGCCTCCGGGCGCCTACCTCGAGCCGGCCGAGGCTGCAGGTCTTGGCGCGCGACCTCTTGCGCAGGTACACGGAGAAGAACCTGCGCACCGTGAACTTCTTCATGCCCGGCTCCATCGCGCCGCGCCCGGCCGCGGGGACCCGCAGGCCCGGAGCACGCGCAGCCCCGCCCGGAGCATCGCAGGCGCGGGCTCAGCCTGGGCTCAGTTCCGCGAGCGACGGCCCCGGGGCGGGGGCGGGCGCGGGCGCGGGCACCGGCGGCGGCGGCACCAAGAGCGAGCGGGTCGCGCCCGCGGCCGCCGCGGCTCGGCCCCCGGGCGGCCTCCCGCAGCCTCGGAGCTCCGGCCCCGCACCCCGCCCTGCCACGCCCGCCACGCCCCCACGCCACCGCCAATCAGCGCGTTTTGTCCCCCCCGCTCCTCACCTGAGCCAATCAGCGCCCGCCGCCCCCGTCCCGCCCTCACTACCGCCGCCAATCAGCACGCTTCATCCCGCCCCGCGAGCCTCACCTGTGCCAATCAGCGCCCGCCCCGCCCTCACTACCGCCGCCAATCAGCACGCTTCATCCCGCCCCGCGAGCCTCACCTGTGCCAATCAGCGCCCGCCCCGCCCGCCCCACCTCCCGCGGGCGCCTGCAGGGGCCCGCCTCGTCCCGCCTGCTCCGGGCAGTGCGCCCGCCCACCGCCGCAGCTTTCGCCTCCCCGGCCACGCCCATCTCTCCTGCCTTCCCTTCCTGCAATCAGCGCTCGCCGTCCGCAGGGCCACGCCCACCTCCTCGCCCGCCCTCCGACTTCCCCTCGGGGGCTCGCCCCGCCACGTTCCCGGCCTCCAATCACCGCCCGCAGCGAGGCCCCAGAGCCCGCCCCCTCTCCTCCCCCACCAATCAGAGGCCGCAGGGGGCACGCCCGCCGGGTCCGTCCCACGCCGCGTTCGGGCGTCGAGTCCCGGGCCTGCCCGACACGACTCTCGCGCTCCGTGCGGCGGCACTGCTGCCTCGGCCCGGGCTCGCACTCGCGCTCTGGGACGCGGTCGGTCCCCTGCGACAGACACTGAGGGGCCGCTTGCACTGGGGGTGTCGGGGAGCCGCACAAAGCCTCGCCTCCGCAGCGCCTGGCCTGCACTCGGAGGAGCCCGAGCACCGCTCCGTGGGGCTGTGCGTGTCCGAATTATGACCTCCTAGAGATGCGCATCCTAGCGGCCGCCGACGTCACGATGGCGAACTATGACGCACGCACACCATGCCATCTAGTCTGACGTCACAGCCGTGGATCATGACATCCCAGTTCTGTGCACCACAACCACGAGCTAGGAGCTACAATGGCGAATTAGGATATCAGTGGTGTGCATCCTGTCCACTGTAAAGTCGCAATGGTGAACTATGACGTCACAGCCACGGCGTCCGTTGTGACGTCAGAACAATGTCAAGAGCTGCCCAGTGCACAGGATCTGCCTTCCTAGAAAAGCGGGAGGCTGGGGGGAAGCTCTGCAAGCTCCACCGGACCCATATATTGGGCCTGGAAGCACGAACAAGAAGGGTTCCCGTGTGAGCAGGTGGAGAAAGCCAGGCACACTACAAGCTCCCCTCCACACTCCTTGTAAGCTCTTGGCTCCAGAACAAAGAGGGGGTGCGGGTGCTCTCCCCCCACACCAGATCATCCATTGGAGATGGTGAATCCCTAGGCCTGGCAGGAGAACTGTCCTGAAGAGTAAGGTGCCCGGGCAGCTGGCCCCAGAGGGTGGACAGCCACAGAGCATTTTCCTGTGGTCCCACTGTGCATCTGACCGAATCCCATGTTCCTGGCCTCAGTCCTGACTGAGACCCCCAACCGCCACCCCCAACCAGCCTTGTGGCCAGGGCACTGGGCAGGCACAAGGGGGCAACTCCATCTGGCTGCCCGTGAAAGGGCCCCGGGTAAGGTCTTGTTCCATTTTCTAGAAATGTTGCCTGAGAGAATCTGGGAGAGCTCAGGACGGTGCTGACCCAGGCAGGGAGGGGTGGAAGGGGACAGGAGAGGGCAGGAGAAGGACATGGCTGAGCCTCTTGCACAGAAAGCCTCCTGTCACTTCTCTAGGCAACATCCCCACAGTGAGTGCCTGCCTGTGAGAGTCCGAGACAGACTTGTTCTTAGCACAAAATGCTCATCGTGTAACTCCAAAGCCTTCGCGGTTTTCCCACAGCTGGGCACCACACCCCCTCAGGGTGGCACTAGGGACTCTCTCAGAGCAGACACTTGGACTCTAAAACGGTCCGCAGGTGACGGTACAGAACTTAAGCCTGCCAAGGGCCACCAGCCCATCAACGTGGAGGGCCAGGGGGCATCGTGCAAGTAATACAAAAGGCCTGCCTGACCCAGCTCTGCACTAGCACAAACACTGTAAACTGAGGCATCTCCTCCCCAGTCCTGCGCACACACTGTGTGAGCTGAGGTAACCACTACCCAGCCCCTACGAAACACCCCTCCCAGCCCCACACAAAGACTGTGTCAATTGAGGCAGACCCTCCCCAGCCCCCACACAAACACTGTGTAAACTGAGGCAGCTCCTCCCAGCCCTGCCAAGAGGATGCGACATCATCTTTGGGCGTCCATAAGGGGATGCACCATTATCTTTGGGCCAGGCTGTTGGACAGCATTCTAGAAGAAACATCGGAAAATGTGTCCGGAAAATGGGGCTCAGGAAACAGACAGGGGAAGGGGGCTCAGCAACTGGGAAGTGAAATCCAAGAATCAAAGTCTCTCTGGGAGTTATTAGGGGCAATGCAAGGCTGCAGGGCGGTCAGCTGGGGAAAGGGTATGCCAATACAGATGTGGGATCAGATTCCTGAGCATGGAGCATGGCAGGGCTGGCCACGTAAGGGCGCCCCAGTCCTTAGTTCTCCCCAGAAGAAAAGGAAGGAGGTGCAGAGGGAGTGTTGTAGAGGAAGGAGTGCAGTGGGGGGGAGGGTGTAAAGAGAGGGGAGAAGTATAGGGAGAGGGGAGGTATACAGGGAGGGGAGAGGAGGGTGTAGAGGAAGGGGAGCCAGGATACACCAAGGAGGAAATCGAGGAATGGCTGAGTTATTCTGGGCCAAGCAAACTCCTACTTGAAAGATGTAGGATGTGATAGAAATAAGCATCTTGGATGACAAAGTCGCTGAAACTGGTGCTTCTACAACCTCTCTCTCCTTCCCTCTCCCTTTCCCTCCCCATCACACACACACACACACACACACACACACACACTTTGCTTCCCTGGGTTCCTGGTACTACCCATGCTTTTTCCTATCCCCACTGCCTGTGGGTTTACTCAGTACCGTGTGTTTGTATGGGAGTACATGTGTGTACATTCATGGCATGTTGTGAGCTACACAGATATTGTTCCAATGGTGTGTCTGTACATGTGCTATGTGTGTGCCTGTGCATTCATTGTGTACGTGTGTTTGTGCCTGCACGGTTAGTGTGTGCATGCCCCAGGGGTCCATATGTGTGTTGGGACAGTTTTTCTCACACATCTGTTGGCATCAGAGACACTGAGTGATGCCCGATGGTCTGATTACTCAGGTCTGTGGGGTCCATGGACAACGGGAATGACCCATCAGGGACATTGTGTCCTGATGAGACTCATATACTGCTGCAGCCCTACAGACTGCCATACTACCGGTCCCCCAAAGAACCCTCACACTGCCCCTGACAGACCCACACACTACCCGGTGCCACAGCTGGGTCTCTCACGGACCCTCACCCTGCCCCCCACAGACTTGCACACTGCCTGCCCCCCAGACCCTCATACTGACTCCCAAAGACCCACACACTGCTGGGCCCCCACACACCCACATACCCCTGGGCTGCACACCTTTGGGCTTAGATGAGGTCTTTACAGGAACATGGCAGCCAGGAAAGGGAGACTGTTGGGGGCATGGCTTGGTGCCTTTCAGGGCTCCTCCCTCCCTCCTTCCTTCCTGCTGTTTCTACCCCCACTTAAATCCAGTCCCTGCAGCAGCCTCCAAGCCAGTCTGGGGGCATTCTGCTCCTTCCAGTACCCACTCCAGGCATGGCCCCCACGTGCACTGTCACCTCCGGAAATGGGGCAGGACACCCTGGCAACATCCCCATCATAGCCACACCTCAGCCTGGTGACCCCATGGCTTAACTGCAGGTACTGCACCTACCAGAAGAACTGAGGAAGAGGGAGCTATGAGGACTATTTCCAAAGAACCAAAGAACTTGTTCATCCTGACCATCTGTGTCTCCTGGCTTCTAGTTCCCCAGGAACCCTGAGAATCTCCCCCAAGGGCTGAGTGGGGTGACACCTCCCAGAGCATAGGAGCTGGGCCCAGCTTTCATGGGGCACCCACTGCCCAGGGCACCATGCAGGTCAGCACAACTGAGCAGGCGCCTGTGTCAGGTGCTCCTGAGCCCCAAGTAACATCGCTGTCCCGACGTCCACGGGGGCCACCCGGCCCAGCTCTGGTTTGCGGCACTGGGGAAGGGTTACTTACTAGCAGGGCTGCATAGGCCTTAGCGACGGCACGGCGTACCCGGGAGAGCATGGTGAGGGGGCGTCCGCTCTACAGGGGAAGGGCCCTGTGTCCCAGGGAGCCCGCCCAGCCCCCTTCTCTGCCCAGCTGAGTCCCTCTGGTTTTAGTTGCTGACCTCAGTGCCAGCCTCGGGTCACTCTTAATATAGGGCTGCTAAGCTGGGCAGCAGCCTGCCAGCGCCACACCTGCTCTGAGGCCTGGAGGAAGATCCACTGGGCCACTATGAGCAGCCGGTAAGAGGTTTGGGGGCGGCAGGGGTGAGGGGGGACTCTCAGCTGCGGAAACCCAGAGTCCTGCTGTTGTCTAACCCTGGACGCTGCAGCGCTGGACCCTCAGACCTGCCTCTTCTTAGGGGCCTCATCCTGGAAAGTCTGTTTCTGACACAGAATCACAGACTGTGTGTGCAGACACAGCCAGGGGACACACCGCACCCTGCACCCGAAACCCTGTACCTCATCTTGCACCCAACCCTGCTTCCAATACCTTGTACCCCCACCACTCCCAACACCATGCACCCCACCTACACCACAACACCCTCCACACATACCCTCCATGCACATACCACCCTGCATACCTTCTCTCTGAACTTTTTTGGGGGTTACTCTTTTTTTTACAGTGGTTACTCTTGGGATTGCACTCAGGGTCACTCCTGGCAGGCTCAAGGGACCATATGGGATGCCAAGGATGGAACCCCAGTTCCAACAAGGGCCCTCCCTGATGTGCTATTCCTCCAGCCCCATCTTGAACTTTACAACAGCACAACCAAAGCTGAGGGAATCTAGCCACCATGCTCTGGCATCACCAGGCTTCTTGCCCAAAACTCCTCTGCGCTGATGGCACAGGAGCCGATGTTCAAAAGTTTGGGGGGGGGGGCAGAAAAGTCCATGAGGGAATTGGGGGACTGGACATGTCCAACCCATCTGGAATTGTTCTCCCGCATAAACTACCCACAATGGAGCTCAGCATGGGCTGCGGTTGCCTCTGTGTGTGGGACAGTTGGACCCCAAAGTTGCTTCCAGAGAACATGGGCACAATCCTGGTGGCAGGAGCAGGACTGAGGCCTCATGGCCCCAGACGCTGTGACAGAGCTAAGGGACTGGCCCAGAAAAAGCCACAGGAGCCCCATTTCCACAGCCATGGGGATCCCCTCACCACCTGCCTTGCAGCCTGGAGCAGGTGTCAAGGCTGCCTCTGCAGTCTGCAGGGGCCAACTCTGCAACCCGTAACCCCCAGAAAAGGGGTCATAAAGGCGCAAGGGGCCTGAGGCTGTGGATGGCTGTGTGTATGTACAACTATTCTTGGAGGATCTAAGGCAGTGATGACTAACCTTTTTGAGCCCGAGTGCCCAAACTGCCGCACAATGCCTGGTCCTCCCAATGGCCAGTCCTGTTGCCAGGTGAGCTGCAAAGCAGACACTGGCACACTCGCCTCCCACTGCACCACATATTTTAATTGTGGACCTTCCCTTGTGCCAGCTGCAAGGCCTTCATGTGCCACCGCTGGCACGTGTGCCATAGGTTCGCCATTGAGGATCTAGGACCTGCAGGCCAGGGGAAGGCTAGGAACTTGCACCTCACACTGAAGCTGGGCCAGGTCCCTGGCACCACAGATCCAGCTTTCACAGCACTGCACCTGTGGGGTGGACAGGCACATGCAGGAGGTGCCAAGCATCCTAGGCTCCTGTTACTGTGGAGACAGTGGCTCCCTGAGGAACTCAGGACTCCAGGGGCACCAGGCTCAGTGACTCTCATACTCCAGCAGCACAGCACAATGTGATCCTCATACTCCAGCAACAAGAGGCAGTGTGGCCCTCAACTCCAGCGATATGGGGCTGTGTGACCCTCATTACATCATGACACTGGGCAGTGTAAGCCCATTGTGAGACAAGCAGTGTACCCCTTATCATTTCAGTAACATGGAATGTGACCCCTGTCACTTCATTATCATGGGGCAGTGTGACCCTCATTACTCTGGCAGCACAGAATGGTGAAATACTCCTTACTCTGGCATACGAGGCTTAGAGTCTCATTACACCAGAGCACCAGGCAGTGAGGCAGGTCTGTTTAACCCTCATTATTCCAGGGACAGGGCCATGAGACCCGAATTACTCCAGCGCACTGGGCTGAGATTCCCTGTTACTCCAAGACACTGGACTGTGAGATCCTCATTCCACAAAACCATGAGACTCAGGTCTGCAGCTTGTCCTTCCCTTTCCTGACTCTTGCACATCTGCCTGCATCTGCTGACAGAACATTCGCTGCCCCCAATGCTGGCAGGGCCCATCTGCCCTGAGAGTAGCCACAGGGAGAAGCAGGAGGACTGAGGAGAGTCTGTCAAGGCCCAACCAGCCTGCCTGCCTCGCCCGGCTATGCCAGCCTGAGAGAGCCAGCCTGCCCACTCCTCCCCAAAGCCCGCACTGCCCAGCCCCTACCTGCACGGTGCCAGCTGGCAGAGCCAAAGGAGCGCCCAGCACTGCTGGGTCCAGAGGCCCCCGAGCCTGCCTCACGGCTGCCCGGTCCTGGGCCATGAAGCGGCTGTTGCCAGCACCTGAAGCTTGGCAACTGCTGCTGGCACACAGGGCCTGGGAACCGGCCCCAGGGATCCTGGGACAATTAGGGTCCCAGGGGCAACTCAGCCTTCAAAACACAGGCCCTGGGGGCAGGCGGCAGAAAGAACAGTGAGGCATGCACCTTATGGGGTGGGAGGGGCAGTGGCAGGAGGAGGTGGCTTGTGAGCTCCAGGCACAGAAGGGGTCAGGAAAGCTCGGAAGAGGGCACGGAGGGGCTCTGGCCTCACGCACACAGGCAAGATGCTCATGGGTGCATGCACAGCCTTGTGCATAGAAGCACACATGGGCATAGCACATTGAGTTTAAGTGTGTAAGAGCAGGTGTGTGTATGAGCACATGTGTGCAATATGCTGATGCACACATGTACTCAGACCTGTGCATGAGAGTGCAAGTTCATGAAAGCACATGCTGTATGGCACTGTGTAAATATAATGGTGGACAGGAGCATTGTGAGCCGTGAGCACATGCGAATGTGAATGTGTAAATGTACACATGGACATGTGGACACATAGAGTGCATTGCATCACACGTGAGTGTGTATCCATGCACATGTGTACACATGAGTGTGCATGTGTGGCATCATGCTTCCTGTGTGATGTTCCCTGTCTGAGGAATGACCACTCGGAAAGGGACACGGCAGATTCGGGGGCACCTGCTCTGCTGTGGTTCTGCCACAGAGCAAAGCGAGAGGCTTGCAAGGAGTCGCTTTAGCTCAACCCCGCAGGGCCTGCCCTGCCGGAGAATGGGCAGAGGGGACAATTCCATGAGGCTACAGGAAGGATCCCTGCCCTGTGCCCTGTCTGAGAAGAGAGGATGGAGGTAAGTTAGCAGCTGGGCAAAGTTCACTTGGCCCAGCCCCTGCCCTTCTGCACCAACTTCAGCCCAGTTCCACCTGAGCCGGCACCTGAGCTCAGAGCTGATGGGCCTGGGCAAGTGCCCACAGGCTTCCCACAGAGCCTCCACTTCCCAAGGGGCACCTGGAGTCCAGCCATGCACAGCTGGGATGCCAGTGACGATGTGGCTTTGGGCTTCGTGCTTCTGAGCACGATCCTCAGGCTAGCTGGTGCAACTAGGTTCTCTGGCAGCTCCTAGAGCAACCTCTGGCTCTCTGGACAGTGACGAATGTGGTGTTGTGGGGACCAAGGCAGAGCTTCGGAGCACCTTGCCATTTAGCTCCTCGTCCTCCAGATATGTGGGAGCCTCTTCTATTGGGACTGTGTCCCCTGCCCGCAACTCCATGTTGCAAGCACCACCTTTCCTCTGGAGACTCCACAGCACCTCATCCCCCCCCCCCACCTGGTACCATTTGGTCATGCTCACTCTCTCCCCAGACCCAAGGAGAGGCTGTTCTATCCCCAGAGACCAGGCCGGGAGGAGAGGCTCTATGTGGGAACTGCGGCACAAACACCACAGGACACCATCCGCTACATCCTTGCACCCCCAGGAAAGGACTGTGGCTGGCAGAGACTGTGGTCAGCAGGGATAAAGGTCAACAGGGTCCGTGGCTGGGAGGGACTATGGTCAGCAGGGACTGAGGGTAGCAGGAACTCCCAGACTCTCTGGAGCCTTGGCCCCTTCCAGGCCCACTGAGCCAGGCTAGTCCTCCACAGGCCTGGTGAGTGTGGCAGACAGCGGGAGCCCCACACTATCTCTAGTCATTTAGGCAGCATGGGGTATAGGTTGGCAGCCTGACAGCTGCCCTCCTCCAGATCAGCTGGCTGTGGAAATCTGTGTTCACAGAGGAAGGAGTCAGAAGTTTCTTTCAGTCAGCTCTGACCCAGAGAGATTCCTGGCTCAGAGGAGATGGGGTACAAGGGTGGGGTCTGTGGGCCACTCCCAGCTGAGCCCTCCCTGCCCCAGTGACAAGGCCCTATTCCTGGGTGTTCCAGACTGGACCTCACTGTCCCTCAGTGCAGCACCCACATGAGACTCCTGCGTGTCTCCGTAACTCCTGAGCAAAGCTTCCCCTGAGTGGGCTCAGTCTCCCGGCTGATGTCTAGGGGCCGTGGTCCCTGTGAGATCTTCGGGGCAATGGGACAAAGAGGTGCTCACCACCCGGCATTGAGTGGTGTAAGGAATAACCCCCACCCCACCATGTAGCCCCAAAGTCTCTGAGCCATGCTCTCTCGTGAAGTCCCTACACAGCACAGAGATGACCAAAGGGGCGAGACATATCCCTGCAGTGAAAGGTACCACCAGGACAGACTCCGAGAAAAGCTGCTGCCAAGGACCGACCTAGATCAAGTGGGTCTGGGACCGAGAGGATGCACAGGGACAGACCCCTCTACCCTCACCCCGGCTCTTCTCCACTAGTTCTACACTACACAGTTCTACACTAGTTCCAAGAGCAACTTTGCAGGGCAGCAGCTGGCCTGGGACCCAGTCCAAACCCAGCTGAGTCTTCCCCGCACTGCAGTCTGTGGCCTGTATCTAGGTTGGGCAGTGCCTCCTAGGAAGAGGCCCATGGGGGACCCAGCTTTGTTGCCCCAGAGGGCCCCCACCAGCCGTAACTGAAACAAACTCACCTCCTCTGCAGCCGGCTGCATCTCGATCGAGCCCACATTGCCTTTGACCTGGTGGGGCAGAAGAGGAGGGAGTCCGGCTCAGTCTGTGGATGGGGCAGCCAAAAGGAGGGAGGCAGGGGTTGGACACTGATTGAGTGGGACCCCCCACACCACAGCTTTTCACAGGAGAACCCTAGACCCTGCCACCTGCTCACCCCAAGGAACCAGAAGCCATGACCATCCGGCAGAGGTCAGAGCACTGCTCTCAGGACTAGGTGGTGCTGGGGTGACTTTGGGGGTTCCTGCCTGCTCTGTTCTGCCAGCTCAGTGGCATTATGCTACTGGAGGGAAGTGGGAAACGGTCACCCCCAGAATCACCCCCAGAGACTTCGCCGCTCTAGGCTCGTGCTCAAGGCAGCGGCTTAAGAAGCAGACACACCCTACCAGGTTCTCTTCATGCACACGTGTGGTCAGCAGGGCCTAGGGCTCATCTCTGCTCCCCATGGCTCACCCCACTCTTAGGTTTATGCTGGAGAGATGGAGAAAGGCCAGCACAGTGTCGCCCTGAGACAGTAGGTCAGTATGAGTACTGGGGGAGTGGTTACCCCCTACCCTGGCCCTAGCCTAAACTCCCAGCACTGTGTCTACACAGAGCAGGACAGATGCATGATGGCTGCAGCTTGGTGCAAACTCTGCATGGCACAGACACGAAGGCAAACACAGCTCTGGTCCACGTTTATCTGGTGCCACTTGGCCTGAGGCTCTACAGTCTCTATCAGGCTCATCTGTACCCACGTTTCCTCCCTCAAGACTTATGCTGCTGCTTCTACTGGCCAGCAGCACCTGGAGCCAGGGCAAAGGTGACCCCACCTGGATAGACCCCCCCTTTGTCCTTGGACAACTCCCTCCCCATTTGTCCCTGAATTAATGCCGCTGTCTTTCCCTTGACTTACCTCCTCATCTCTCCTCTTTCTAGACAGACTCCCCATCTCTCCCTAGACTGACCCTCTATCTTTCCCTGGACAACCCTTCATCTCTTCTCTCTCTGGACTGACCGCCCCCATCTCTCCCTGGACTGAACCCCCATTTTTCCTCTCCCTGGACTGACCCTCCATCTCTCTCTGAACCGATCTCCTGTATCTCCTTGGATTCTCCCCCGTATCTTTCTGGACTAGCCTCCATTTATCCATGGACTGATTCCCCATCTCTCCCTGGACAGTGCCCCATTTGGTGTCTGGGTCTGACACTCTGACTGCTGGGCTTGGCCTGTCTGAACCGGGATGAGGCCCAGAAACTGGGGTGACTGCCCTGCTCGGCAAGGGCCCCAGGCCATGGGTTACAGCCCTTCTCCTGGAGTCCAGCTGTGCTACCCTAGCCCTGAGCCCAAGACCAGCAGTTTCTCAGGCTCTGGCCAGTACACAACGGCGCCACCAGGTGGCGCCCAGGCAGCACCCAATGCACCTCAGGGCCGCTCCTCCTGGGCCTCATAGACTGTCAGTGCCTGTATCAGGCCTGAAGCGCAGGGGCCGCCTGGGTGCATTTTCCTGTGAGGGGCCTGGCTCTGTGGTGATCCAGTGGACTCAGCTGAGGATTCAGAGATGGATTCGAGCACCACATCTTGTACTGACACAGGAAACAGCAGGAGCACCCCCACTTCGTGTAAGGACCCGGCATCAGCACAGAGAGCCACACCACCTCGTGCTTATACAGACACAGGAACAGCAGAGAGCCTGCACCACCTCATATAAGGACCTGGGAAAGTACTACTTAGGGTGTCTATAGGACTCGCTGCCTGAACTCTGCCCCAGTGCTCTTGGGTCTCTTGTTCTCCTAGGACACTTTACCCCGAGGCTGCCGTGCTCCTTCTCCATGGCTCACAGGGCATGACGGTCTACCAGCTCTGGGGCTGTGACTGTATTGCATCCTTAGGGACACATGTGCTGTGGGACCTACACAAGAGACAGAACTTACGGGTGGGGACTTCTGACTCCCTGACCTGCCTCTACCCAAGTCATAGCTCACCAGCACTGAGGCTGGGTGGCCTATTGCTGCACCGCACAGGGGCTCTGGGATCTCGGTCAGCCTCCCACAGAGCGCCTGCTCCACACAGGGCATTCTGGCCACCAGTGAGTGTGGCCACACAAAACTGAGTGCACCAAGGCACGAATCTGTGTGGCTTGTGCTCAGATCCAAGTTATTGCTCCTTGGATCCATGTTACTGCCCCCTGGATCTACATTACTGCTCCTCAACCCATGTCGCTGTTCCCTGGACCCTTGTTATCCACTCTGTGATTGTCTGAGGAGCACGTGGAAGGACACGCGCCTCAAACCATGGGAATCCAGAGCTTCTGAATCGTGGCTGCCTCTCCAGCAGGGAACAAAGACGGCGTCTTTGTAAAAGGAATCTAGGAATCAGAGGAG